>NW_027526422.1:88859081-89122044 GCF_048455015.1 Haemaphysalis longicornis
AATACGATTTGATAAACAGCTTCGCTGTTTATCAAATCGTATCAGGAGACCTCCTGGTCTTAGGAGACCATCTGTGGCACCGGTCTACCGCCACACGAACTGAGCCACGAGAGCCGCTGTGGACGGCGCCCGCTTTCACGCACGGATCCTGACGAGAGCGCGGGCGACTGCAGCTGAGGGCACCCAGCGCCGGCCGCCGCCTATACTGCGGGAAGGAACACCCTGTCTTCGAAGAGCGTCCGAGGCGCCGAACTGCGACCGTCAAGAAACGAGTGTTCTGACGGGCAAAAAAACCGCTGTGTTGTTGAACCCCTGCTTGAGCGTATGCTCCTTGCCGGTAGCAGCAAGGCCGAACTGCTAAATACTGAAACAATTTATTCGTTTCACCAGATAGAATCTGATCTGAAAACGAGGCTCCCGGAGATGATCCCACGTCAACTTCAGACGCTTTAGCGTCGACTGCGCCTCCACGCAGCACTTCCGAACTCCTACCGACATCACCTCGGTCAAACCACAAATCCTTATTGTGATAACTGTGGTTTGCCAGAAACTGTTGAGCACATATTGTTAAAATGTCTGGCATACAGTCAAGGAACCATCTTGCCAAGAGGATCGAGTGCCTTCACAAAGGACCAATATCATAAAAGCTCTTCTTGGACCCTGGCCTATCTCCACCATCCCAGCAAAAAATGTTAGTTATAGTGTTAGTTCTAGTGTTTGATTATTTACGCAACATCGGTGTCGCAGAGACCATCCAGAACTATATACATTTATCCTGTGAGACCACCTGAACTTCTACGTAACCCACGGAAAACTCCGTGTCACCTTATTTTTTACTTCTTCCTTCCCCCCCCCTCCCTTTAGCCCCCGTCCGTGCAGAGTAGGGTGTACGCAAATACATACCAGCAAACTTCTCTGTTTTCTTCTAATAAAGACATCACTCTCGCTCTCCTTCGCTCCTTCTCCATCCGCTGCTCAATTTTGAAAATAGAGTACAGAATTTCCTTTCCTTGCAGAGGAAGGTGTTACTTAAGCTTCTCAGTCCACTTTTACCAGGTCATCTTCAGACCCGACACGGAATGCAGGCGATTTCTCAACTCTCCGCATCAAGATTTTTTTATGTTCACCCCAAATAAACTTCCAGTTTTTTTCTGTGCGGAGTTGACGAGCTTTATTTAGGAGACAATCTTTTGACACAAAGGTGCTCATTAGTGTGTATAGGCGCAACCCTGCGGAAGCCGTGTTCTCCGGAATTAAACCTTCTTTACGTCGCAGCAGAATCTTACGTGTCTCGGGCAGGCCTAGTGCGAAACTTCACTAGTAGGTTCGGTTTATCCTTATCCTTGGATCGCACGCAGTGTACCCCTTCGATGTCTGCCTCAGTAACCGAGGTATCGAGACGTATTATCGGCAATTTTAAAATTGCAGTGTGTCTATATACAGTCGCTGGAATTTATGTTTGCTAGTAACACAATGTTTGTTGCATGGACACGTGCGTATAGAAAGCTGAACTTTTTACTCTTGCAGAATGAAGTGCTTAGATAAAACAAGAAAACTGTGTTCGCTCTGTGCGACAGGTACAAGGGGCGCCGGCACCGGTGTGGGGTAGTGATTTTCAAGGGGCGTTTTCGGTAGCGCTGTGATTCCTCCCGACATTTTAGGTGGTTATAACCATGGCTCCAATATCATAAAACATTGAAGTAGGAAGACGGAACACTTCAAACATATTCCGGGTTTGTATCGCTACCCAGCACCAGGAAATGGCGAGCATACGTTCGGGTGATCTCGCTGGATATACGATCTTTTTTATGATGGCTGCATAATGCATAGGTATGTATTTACTCGGATTAAAGGCTTATTGTTACTATAAAAGCTGCGTCCGAAAAGGCTTACGTTTGAGTTCTATGTTATGCCAGATGATATGCGGCAGTGCAGGACTTTCTAAGCGCAATCATTAATCACTTGAAACATACAACGACCGCCTCACATCTAAGTAAAACCTAGACCTTCCCACCTGCCTTTTCAGCTCTTGTATGCCTTGCACTATTAGGTGTAAAGTAAAACGGTGAACCAAGTTCTCAGAGGTTAGTACTCAAAGGACTAGCTGCTGAATATGCCCCCTATCACTATCAATGAAACGGAGTTGCAGAATCTTCCGCCACCCCTTCTCAAAAATCAACGTTGTTGACTGATCGAGGACATAATTTATTTGTCCAGTTTGGAGTTGAAAAGCAAGAATTACGTGGCTGAGAAAATTTAAAATAAAACAGGCTCATCTCATTTCCGTTAAAACAATGTGATCCGCGCCTGCGTCGGACATCGGTCTTATACATCTGAACGTTATCATGCTTGCCGGAACTTGGAAAAGGCGATGTTTCTGTACTTGAGATCTCTTCAACTGAATTCATCCACCCGTACAGTTCTCTCGTAGCCGCAAATAGTTGTTTGGAGGTATGGTGAGTAGGTTATTTCTTAAACATTTCAGACCAATTACCTTCTATTTCTGCGGTACGTCGATCCTTGTAAACAGGCATAAAATGACGAAGTGGGAATTTATTCTTCATTCCGCAACTTCGTTTATTTTTTGCACCTGGTTCAGTAAGGAAACGCGAAAATTAGTACCTTAGGTTTGCTAGGCCGAATATTGTTTTAATGCACTTCAACGTATTATACAAACAGTCAAAACAAAACTTGCTCGATAGATTTAGCGCGACTTAGTTGACATCATCCGAGGATATCGCAATAATTCGCAGCGGCAACAACGTGGCACGCTATCTCGCCACGTTGTTGCCGGCGGGAAGGGGTACGCACAAACTCAGCAAGTTGATGTTGCCGCGAAATGGCATTTAACCTTTTCCAAACACGGGAGCTTGCCTTCTTATTATAGGTGGCGACGACCGCACCCCACTACATTCGCACAATCCCTTTCATTATTCTTACGAGGTATGGCATACAACTCTGACCAGCTTCCACCTCGATAATCGGCTCCTGCTGATGTTGACGGCTGTTGAAGCTGGCAGAGCTGAAGAAGTCTCGAACTGAAGACTCCTCCTAATCTCTTTCGTCAATAAATATGTTTTATCTCTCTCCCTCTCTATTGATCTCTCTTCGTCTGGTAGATAGGCTGGATTGACTCGGATTAATCCTTACTAGACTCAGACGAGAATTCAGAAACAGGAGCGTAAACTAGCCACGCTTGTAAGCGTAGACCAGACCACTACAAAACATGGAGAACAATACCAGTTGGAACAATGCAATTATAATACAAGACTGGAAAACATTACCAGTTAAATAGATGGGACATCCAAGCACATATGCACCCGCATGCACCCCTACAAAAGAGCCGCCAGAGCAAACTCTATCGGAGATGACCAGTGAATTACCCTGTGACACAGACGCAAGCCTGAGCGACAAACGTCCACCCGTTCCCAAACAACAAAGCATCTTCATCTGTCAGTGGAATCGCAGTGGGGCTGATTCCAAGAGAGATTGAACATGTGTGTACACCCGCAATTCTTTCTTTCTCATATTTTTGTTAGTTATGCAGAACTCAGGGAATAACCAAAACTGCAATTCGTCTTGCTCTAGTGTACGTGCTTTGCGAGAGAATTAACTACAAAGTCGGCGCGGCTGACCTGTGGTATCACGCGGGTGCAGGTTTTTCCAAATTTCGGGCTTCCGCACTGCAAGGCGTAATTGTTCTGACTAAAATTTCTTTGAAAACCAGAACTACGCCAAAGCTACAAACAGTTAAAAACAAGCTAAAAAATTTGCGTTCAGCCCTGAACAAAAAATTCAGAAAAAAAAACTTTGAAATCGGACCAGACTCTAGCTCGTCGCTCACTTTGACGCCCCTTATTTCTGCATTTGCATGAGTGACCCACTTGTAAGTTACAGCTAATGTCGGCCAGATGTTTGTAAACATATCTATAATGTATCGCTTTGTTAGAAATACTACAAATATGCAAAAAAGGACTGCCTGCTCTAGTTTTGCCAAAAATGGGCAAAAGTAAAAATCAAATAAAAATACCAAAAATAAAAATAAAAATATTCAAAATAAAAGAAAAAAACGCTCTCGCTTTTCTTCAAAACTGGGGAAACTAAACTCCTCAAGAGGGTCAACAATACTACTGAAATCCATAACCATGTTGCATTACGTTGTTAGTACCGAAGTTATAAGCGGCTGCACTCACGCGTTCGAGACGAGTCACCGTACCGTGTGCTCTGCTACGGCCGCTGCTTTTCTGGTTTTGCGTTTTAATAAAAAACAGTGTCTGTTCGAAATCTGCGGCCACGCCAGGGACGTGTCGACCTTTTGCGTCATTTTAAAAGGAAATCCACGTTCTTCTAAAAAAAAATTCAAGGGCAAGACATCCGGCTTACATGCCTCAATGATGTTCGAGCGGCAGAAGTGAACGTCGAATGCTCAGTCCTACGCGAAATTGAAGACATCTAAGCGTCCGGCGGCTGGCTTCGCCAATTTAATGCGCGACACGGATTAACGAACATGACAGTGTCCGTGGAGGCGAGAAATACCGCCACCTTCTTTTTTTGTTACGTTTCAGAAGAAGTTACTCCTGGACGGGGAATAAAAGAAAGGACATCACAAATTGACCAGCTATTTCAATGTTGCTCAGTAAAAGGGAGTTGCTGAAAGAGAATGCATACTTGCCTTCTCTTTTAACCTTTTTCGAAATTACAATTTTTGCAAAACCATTTTTTCCGGCTCCCGTGAAAAACGTATCAACCAGATGTCACTGTACCACACAATTTGGACTTGGGCCCAAAATTTCGCCCTCACACCCCCTTGGTAGTGGCCTTCCGAATCAAGCGTTCAGGGCCAGCGACAGCTGACAGAACGTGCAAACTTGATTAAGGGCAACTTTTGTTAATACAGTTACTTCTCTATCTTGCCCTAATCTTGGCTTTTCTAGACACCGCTTCGCCTAGTAAGGAAGTCCCATTCTATTCGGAACCGGCTTTCTGTCGTGACAATATGCCTGTTGAGAAGGAATTGGTGAAGGGAAATGTTTTACAAGGAAGTTGTTTGGCTGCAGTTGGTCGGATATATTTGTGTGATCCTTGTGCGAGCAGTGGTGCATTGGCCAACGCTTTGACATTAGGTTAATGTTACACTTTGAGGTCTAATGACATTAACCGGTGCCCGCAGCTTCACGTACAATAATTTGACATTGCTTGGGACGTTTCTAGCCTCAACATTGGGGCCACTTAACATTAAGGCTACCAAGGGGCATTGCACAAACCCGCACAGGGGTATAGAGACTGGGCAGATGGACGGGTGGCGCCACCACACGGCGTTCCCCTAGTTTGTGGAATGAGCCGGTGCATTGGACTACGCAGCCTCCCGTAGTTTTTGCCGTGTTTGCTTCGGTGCTTTGAATCTTTTGGTGGTGTTGTGAGCGGATATGCGCAGTGAAACAAAGTCTAGACAGATGTGTTGGGTTCTTAGATGCAATAACGGCTACGTAAACTTATCAGACGCTTCTAAAGTTGCGTATGGGCTATAATGACATGAGCGCTTTTTGCAGCGATCTATGCTTGGCTCCACCTAGCGTCACTAAATAAGCTACGCTTAAGAGTACCGCCACTTCGTGCACCTACAAGCATCTGGGGGCCATTTTGTTTCTGGCTTGTAGTGTTGCCATCTCTCCAAACGAAACCGTCGCCGGTTGTGACGGGCACAGTGTGACCGGCCGCTCTAGCGTCCGCGCAGCAGAGAGAGAGAGAGAGAGAGAGAGAGAGAGAGAGAGAGGAGAGGCGCGCAGAAACAAAATGGCTGCGCCCATATGCAAACAATTATCACGTGGTGCCGACCGACCAGTGAAAATCCTGGCGGCACATAACAATGAGAGAAAAGAGTGCCCATACTCTAAAAGCCTTTATTTAGTGACGCTAGCTCCACCCGTCGTGAGTACGAATAAAGCAACTTATATCAGTTTCATTTCTTCTTAAATGCACTAACGGCTACGTAAACGTATTTGACGCTTCTAAGTTTGGGAGTGGGCTGCATTGACATGACCGCTTTTTGCAGCGCTCCGCGCCTGGCTCCGCGCGATCTGAGTAGGAACAAAAGTATTAATTAATATTAGTATTCATTTCTACACTTGAAATTATCTTCACTGGTTTCAATGAGGTACGACGTTCACGCCAGCCTTAACGATGGGATACATCGGTGCGTGTGCTCTGAAGGAAAGGCACTTACGTGCGAGATCAATTACCGTGTGGCCGTGGAAATGTCGTGGCAGTTTGCACTTTCTGTAACCGTGCGCTTTGTGTCTTCGGTTTTGGTAGGCTACTCTGTGACAACATGGGGGCCGGAGAGCGGAAGCGGAACTATCACGTTTATGGTGGTCATTTTTTCAAGAGCCAACGTTATTCAACCACCCAACAGCCAAAGCTATAAATCATGCCCCTCCTCTTCCAGTTTTACCACCTGCGTGGAATAAAGGCTGGCACCGATAGTTAACCTCAACCTGTGTTTTTTAATGCTTATGTATTCTTTTCTGAGTACCTAAAAAAATCGTGTAATGCATTGTGAAGAAATCAAATATGCGCAAGTAGTTGCTTCAAATAGGGGTGCACACGCCTGAGTCCTCTAGCACCGACGCATTCCCGGCACGCTGGAAGCAGTTAGGATTGGAGAGGGGTGCATCGAAGTGGAAAATTAAACAGGAAAATCATCCATACCTCAGTTTAACGGTGACGATGGTTGAACGCGAGGCTTTCTTCGTGCAAACTCGAATGGGAAATAGTCGAAGTCAAAGACGCTGGGATCAAAAGACCAAACTGCGTGCTGTTTAAATTCAAAGCTGAACTAGTTAAAGTTTAAATCCACAAGGCAACTAAGAAAACCAACACGAGAAAGCTTTGCGATGAACCATCATCGTCGTTAGACGGAGGAGTGCATGGTTTTTCAAGCTAGGTGGCATCCTTTAAAATGACCGCAGCCTTCAGTTGCGAAACTGAGTACAGGTTTCCGGCACCCTCCTGTCTCTCGTACTTCAGCCACGCAGGAATTGTTTTTTTTTTTAAACCATTAGATAAGTAGCCAGCAACCATTGAAATTCTTGATCATTTTTTGTTTATTGCGAAAGTTTGCTCTGCAGCATAAAATGGTGGGGGGAAATATGTCTAAATGTACGTAAACAGGAAGTTTTCACTCAGACAGTCTAAGAGGCTACAGTGATCGGCCCAAGGAGCCAGCGTCTGTAGTCGGGCGTGCGCCCTGGCAATGCTTTTCAACGGCACGCAATAACGTACTACTGTCATGCGATAAATGTTCTGTAAAAAATTCCCGATAACTGTAGTAAGCGTATTTCTGTGAAATTAAACAGGTTTCTACCGTAGTCGATGAATTTACGGAAGCATCGTCCATCACAATTTTTTTTTAGAAAAACCTTAGAAGGCGCCCCCTAACTTCAACATTCTCTTTCGCTTGTGCACGACGTCGCTTCGTCATCAAGTGCCAAAGGCCAGGGCCGCAGCATTCCTGGATCGGCTGCACACACGGGCCTTGTAGGAACATTTGGCTACAATATATTCCTCGATACGCCAAAGTGCATGCAGGCATGAAAAATTTGCACGAAGGAGCGGACTTGCACTTCCAGCTTGACTTCCAGCTTGGCGCATTGAGCGTCGTCTGCTATTGGTAATTACTGAATATCGGTGTAAATCACACGCATAACATGCCTTGTAAATGTGATGACCTCCAAGCTCAAGACTTACCGACATAAAATAGTCATTGGGGTTATCTACGCTTTGCAAGGCGCACCGCAGCAGAACGACAGACAGCCTTGTACAACTACGCTGCACTGATCGCCCCCGGCATTCCACAGGCGAGCGGTTCGCCGCGGGCGGCGCTGTTCGCTGAAGCGACGGTTGTGCCATACAACGGCCGCCCAGTCCCCATTGGCCCTCGCTTACCCTGTGAAGTTTCGTTTTGTGTGAGTCCAAACACTTACACGGCTTTACATTCGGACAGAGCTGCACATTCCCGTCACTGGTGTACAGGGAAATGCTTTCCTCCAGATGGTCGGCTTCCTGCGAGTCCCAAAACTCGCGAAATCTGATCTCGAGTCGGAGTGCACTTCACCGACTGTGCGGATGTGTGGTGTAAACACCAATGCCGGAATGCTAATCTTCACAGCCCTGGAATCATGGAACCACAATTAAGGATTGTCACCTTTGCAATACCAAAAACAGATAACTTCGTGCGTAACATGGCCGAAAGCAAGAATGAGACACACTAGCGGTGATTGTCTGGGTCGTTGATGTTGACATGGCAAAAGAAGATCCGCAAGACTGGTTCCTGCCTTTGTCTGGAATTACACTAGGCTCGCACGTTACAACGGCGCCTATCAAACAAATACACTGTACAGAACGCGTCTCTACGCGTTCTTGTCAACAATGCAACCTCCACTACCACTACTAAAGACAAAAAAAAACATTGCACATGCCTTTCAGCAAGCGTAGTGGTTCTGCAACAACGACATCGCTGGACATTCCCTTTTTGAAGGTGGGACTGGAGCGTGAACTTTCTTCGCTACGCTGATTTTAAGTAGATTTTCGTCTTGTGCCATACCGACTTGAATGTTTCGTATTGTTTATTTGCATTCCTTGTTTAACTGTTGCCTTTTCGGTGACCAAATGACGCGGTTTCTCCCAGGGCTAACAACACCATTATTCGCACCGCACTCAGCCTCGAAAACAATTCAGCATCGTAAGAATACCGATAAATATATTTCTTTTATATTTATACACGGCACAGTAGTATAAAAATCATGAACGACATAGGCCAGCCCACAACACGTACAAACGCAAAAAACACATGTGAACATCAGCTGAGCGATGTTTCTGGGTCACGATGTAGAGCACCGATTTAAACAAGCTATTGCCGGTGCCGTAAGAGAAACACCAGCTATAAAATAAATAGGGCCCGTAGGGGCCACTTATCGGTCTGCCTGATTTATCGGTCTACGCGGTATTTACTCAGATAGGCCTGCGTTGACAGCTCGTATTTCATAGCACCTCCCAAGGGGCAGTTTGGACATCCCTTTTTATTGTACCGAATTTTTCACTCCCAATTCGCGCTGCTCCTGATTTTATCCGAGGGGAAGGAAAAAATAGAAAGTAGCGGTGACAAGGTTCCCAGATGGCAAAAAAAGTATGTGGGTCACCTGGTTTAGCGCAGCAGTCGTTCCATTCCGCTATGCCGCAAATACCGCAAGCGCTCTCGGGAATACATACATCGTAACATGAGGAATCGAGGTGTGCGGAATTGAAGAATAAAACAACAAACATGCCAGCAGATTCATGCCGCTTATGTGTCTTGTTTACCGCTGTTTCCTGTTATAAAGCTAGTCGGCAAACAAAGAATAACCAGAAATGTGCACACGGGCCTTTTTAGAAGTAGGGCAGGCGGTTTTTTTCCGCTTGCAGACGTAGGCGGTTCCAAATTTGAAAAAAAAACGAAAAGCACCTGGGCAAAATTACTGTGAATAGAAGCTGATAACAGGTATTTTACCAAAAGGAAATTTTGCCCTGGCTGTTCGACGAGTTCTTGGGGGAGAGAAGTCCGTCCCTCAAGGTGTTTCCACACTTATTAAATGCTATCGTACGCGTTTTTTTTTTTCACCCGAAGAAAAAAAAATACTCGACTGTGGTTCTAAAAGGGTGCAGTTTTTACACGTCTTTTTTTTTTTTGCAACTGTGGAGAAATAACCAGTCATGACGGAAATTTGAACCAAGTGTACGTGCGGGACTTTTCGCATTCTCGAGAGGGCGTACACGGTAAGAAAAAAGACCGAATGATAGATTTTAGGAAAGCCGCGCGAATATGGAGGATATTAGAACAAGCGTTTTTCGTTTAATTTCGACGCTTTCCCGTTTAAATTCTCTTTTGATTTAGATCTTTTTTGCCCTCAGCTTGCATTCCCGATTGACGTTTATACCAGCAACTTTGACTGGGGCGCTACAAAAGCCCACCCTGCTAATATTCTGTCTGATTTCGGCGAAGGCTAAATGTCCCCAGGGGTCAAAATTAACCTGGAGCCCTCCACAACGACGCGCCTCAGCGCCTGTGTATCGTCGGCGCGATAAGCGCTACAATCAATCAATAATTTTTTGTCTGCTCTGCTTTTGTTTATTCGACTCGCTTTCCAAAAAGCGTTGGCTACACGAAGGGTTGAAAAACCGAGTTTTAAAAACGTTAGTCAGTCAATTCACAGTTTTGTTCGGTTGTCCACAACAACATATGCTAGACAAGTTATAGTTTCAGAAAAAAAAAATTAAAGCGGTTCCACACAACGTGAAACCTATGGGAAGTGCAGAGCCGTGATTTGCCATAGGGGCTGTGGCGCTGTTCTCCGCTCTTTACTCCCACCCCTCGTGCTATCCCCTCTCTGTCTCATTCCTCACTTGATGAACTGAACATAGGTTTGTTCAATACAATTCAATTTTCCCGCCTTCGCAGTGCTCGCGCGCCTTCTCCTGGGATAGGTCGCATCGTTTTATTTATCTTTGTTTTTTTTTCCTGCCTTAAACATCGTGTTCTTTCCTTTGATCCTTTCTCTCATGTGCTGGAGCCTTTCTGCGCCATTTTGAACCCAACGTGTTTTTTTTTCTTCACCGGCCACTTTTTTTCACTTACTGCCGTAAAAGCCAACTCAATGAGCATTCTAACTAAACGGATGCCGGGACTGCATCCCGGTTTTGCGTAGGTTTTGCCTCAAATATACCTGCAGTTTTGTTTGCACTAAATTATGAGAACATGTAGGACAACTGCAAGCGGTTCCTGCAGTTTCGAATCGTTCCTATTTAAACCGCTTGTTCAAGTTTCCTCGTAACATTTGGCAGGAAGGCTGAATCGAGGGACAAGCGGGTATCTTTTCGAAGCCTCTATTTGGGTGCGTGATGCTACGTGAATGCGGTAGCTAGAAAGGTTAACCGCGGACGAGCTACGTCGACAATCCGGGCCCCTAAAGAGCGCTGCGCTTGAAATAAGGCTGACGATTACTTTACTTACTATGGCAAAATTTGTGCACAGCGCGAACTTCAGTCTTGTCGGGGGCGGCGCATAGCTGCTGCGAATCAGAAAGTGATCGCGTGATGAGCGAATGCACGGCGGCGCGCACTACTCTGCCGTTATTTCGCAGCGCGTCGCCGTCGCCGAGCATGTTGTTGTATATCGTATTTAAACCTCCCGCGCATATGTCAGCGATGGCGAGCCTCTGTGTGGTAGCTCTGTGTGGTAGGATGTGATAGCAATCTGCTTCTCGGGAAGGAACAGAGAACTGCGTCTGAGGAAGTGAACCCGTCATCGTCGAGCGCACGACTGCGCGCGCTGTATGCCGTTATCTCTCGCAGAGCGTCGCCACCGCCCGGCATGTCTCACTGCCTCCCCCTCACACTTTCATCATGTGTCGCCGGCGAGGACCTTCTCTCACTGCTTCGGCATACCGTCCTCCCCACACTTTCACCACACTTTCCTCCTCCAGTTTTAAAGCACCGCTTTCGTTGAGGATGCGCAAATGAACTTTTTTACCGGAGACACAACCCCGGTGACACACCCCTCGAAGCGCATCGCGTGATTTGCCGGGCCCGCTGTTGGCGCCTGCGGGCGCCGACAGCGGTCGCCACCGCCGCTGCGGCCGAGGCAGCCAACCACCCCCGTAGCCTCCCATGCATGCCGCGCTGGGTCGTTTCGGATAACCTGACTCGTCTCGCGCCCGGCGAAGAGGAACGGTGCGTCCGCCATGAATGAACGCCGCGTTCGCTCGGCCTGCTTCTGTGAGCGTTGCACAAAACCGAATGGCTTTGAGACGTGGTCGGCAATACAGGTAAGTCAAAGGCTTAACCAAGCGAAACCAAGACTCAACCAGACTAAGCCAAGCTCTTGCTTTGCATATCCAAGGTTAGCTCAGCTAAGCCGCAGCCATTTCTTTCTGTCTTCGGTTCTCCCTTCGTTCGCTCATTGACGAGGGCGGCGAGGACGTCAAAGCACAGCAGCGCACTAGAAACCCAAAACTTTCAGACAGAGGCATTCTCCAGGCGCAGCTGTCAGATGCTGTTGCTGACGGCGACCAAACGTTTCTCATGGTCGCTAAATATCACAACAGCGTTTACTGCGACAGTCAGCAAACTTTTAAAAAGTTCGCGACTTGTCTGCAGATAGAGAATTATTGCCCAGTGACACACTTCTGGGAACGTTACAAAAGGTCTCTATCTTTTGCCGAGTGGTAAGTCCGATCTTCTTTGTAAAAAAAGCATGCCCCGCCCCCCTTATTCTGCCGTGTAACGACGACGATTGTTGAACACAAAGCTTTCTCGTGAAGGATTGCTTGGTTGTTGTCTGAGTTTGAACTTTCACTGGCTGAGCTTTGACTTTGACTCGCATGCAGTTTGGACTTTTGATCACAGAGGCTTTAACTTTGACCGGTGGCCATTTGATTTCGCCCGAAGAAAGCTTTGCGTTAAACTCTCGTAGTCGTCGTTGGGCGGAGGTGTGCAAGATTTTTCTGTCTAATTTTGCACGTCTATGCATCCCTCTCCAAATACAAGCTGCTTCTACCGTTTCGGAATCGTGGAATCGGATCGACGTCGGCTTCATAACGCCAGAGACCCATGTTCGATTCCGACCCCGGGAAGCGTTCTTCTGTTTCACATTGACCGCGATCATCAGCACCATGCTCACGGTGCTCACGGACGAATCGGGGAGACATAGAAAGCTTCTGTTTAAAAGGACCAATAGCGCCTCAAAGGAGGAGCACATCTGATGTTGTTTACTTACAAGGGCACTTTCTCGACTGAGTTCTTAATGTCGTACTTGCGTCTGCTGTGCCTCAACCGCTGGATCTTCATAAAAATTGGCGATTTTTCTTCCGTCCACTCCCTTTCTACTGCCGACTGTATTGCTACACCCGCTTTGTTCATAGTGTTTTCTGTATCCCGTCGGTGTGTTGAAATTGAAGTTAGCGGATGTTCTGTTAGGAAAAGCGATTTCCGGATAAGCCATGCATTGCGAGGTATACAGCAGCTGAGTATTCCGACCAGTCTTTGTGGAAAACGCGACGCTTACGGTGATGAAAAAAAAAAAAACTAACGATGGCCTATCGGCTGTGACAAAGCTGAGCCCAGTAGGTAACAAGCGGGGCTGGTTTTTCTCTTACTCCCTTAGACCAATAATTATTAGCACCCTAATTAACACCCTTACACCGCTAATTAACACAATTACGCCCTAGAAAAAACGCAAGAACACGCCCTTTCAGAAAGTGTTTGTCATTCATTATACCCTTTCAAGGTTTTTTTTTTTTTTGATAGCGTGTAAGAAGTTTAGTTAAAGAAAAAAAGGGTGTAAATTATTTTACAGTGTATGGCCGAGCGTGCAGGATTTTTACGAGGTGCTCTGATGAAAATAAGATAATCAAAGCTCCTTCTTAAAAAAACGTCTCTAAAGCGCGAAGCTTGCTCCTATACAACCCGGGTGTAATTCAAAATCCGACAACCAACCTGCTTCGACCGTGTCCGAACGGCGCAATTGGACAGCCGCCTGCTTCATAACGCGAGGGAGTCAAGAGCGATGTCGACCACGAGAAGCATTTTTTTTTCTTCAGGTTTCTGACGTGCCTTTGCTTGTCATAATCATAGTTTCGTGAAACCGATTGTGTAAAGTTGGCTTTTCTGTAGTGCGCTTTCGCTTTTGGACGCCATCAGTGTGGTATATAAAGCTACGCTTCAAAACAGGTATTATGTAGTAGCGGTAGTATCCGTCATAGGCTTTGAAAGGCAGCAAAAGTCTCGTAATAAGCGCTGTCCCAGCGTTCATGAACCTACACGATGCGGCAGTTATAAGCGCTTGAGACACTCCGCGACTGAGAAGAACTTGTCCTAGAAGACAAGAAGATGCTTCTCTTAAACGAGCATCGTTGTCTTGGGTACGTACCCACGAACACTCAAAAGTAACTTCTAGGAGGCGGTTTTAGTCAGTTTGAAGAAAACCCAAAAACACCAAATTCGTGCCACCTTCACCCAGAGTAACGAAAAACGCGTGCCATTTAATTAGATAGAAGCAGTGTATTGTTACCTGGCGTTATTTTTTGACATATGTGAGCTTTGTAGAGCTTCGATAATGGGGATAAGTGCTTGCAGTATCAATAATTACGGCGAACAAGGAAACAGAAGGGGTTATTTAGGAGGCTTGATTGCGGGAAATCTTGTGCGTCTCTAAAGAAAAAATATTTTATCCCGCTCCGATTTCAGGAAAATGGCATCTTCAAATGTACCGATGGTGTCCAGCAGTTGAGTGGGCGAGCAACCGAAGATGACAAGTAATCAAGCACAGTTCGAGTAATCATCTGCCACAATGTTTGGCAAGTGCGATCGCTGTGGAGTGAGTTATCGTGTATCAACAGAGCTCATAAGTATGTGCTCTTCTGTTCTTCTTCCCCGAGCCGTTGGTGCCCCAGCACTGTCTCAAGGCGGTAATGGGCCTGGCCATGCACACGTCAGCTAGGAACTTCTTATTTAAAATTTCCTTTGTCGCGCGAGGACCGTAACGTCATCATCTTCGCAACTAGATGGTGAAGCGGCCAGACGTTCACCGTAGGTACACACACCTCCAGGCCATTGGCTTCCCGCTGTGAATTCCGCTTTCCACGCAGCCTGTAATTTTCTTGGACCAGGGGCCAACCGTGATGGTAGAGCCTTGGGGAATAAAACTTTGCTTCGCTTCCTACACGAGTCTGAACTGTAAAGATCTCAGATGTTAAAACAGTGCAAGTAACTATTTTCATCATATTTTTGTTTTTCCTGGTTTGGAGTTCTTCCGTTCCCCTTCACCGTATTCTTTATATTCTGATTCGGCGATTACGCCCACAGTTTTATTTTGAAATTTTATTTTTGTGCGAAATTTGCGTGCAGCCTGTCCTTGTACTACATATTCAATTTTGAAGTGCAGAGCACCTTAGGGGCTCACCTTCTCTTTGAAGATCGCTTCCTGGACCCAAGTAGAGCCACACGGCGTTCCGTCGTCGCGGCGTACCGAAGAGGCTTCGAAAACCAAGCGGTTTATATGGTCATAAGCGTTCGAAACTCGTGAACCGCTGTCGCTTGTCATACAAGCCCCGTTGCTTAGCGCAAAAAAAAACTGTAGGTACATTTAAGGCAAAATATACGTAATTAACCGCCAGCGCTCGCCTTCATTTAGTTAAGAACGCTCATTGGTTGGTTTTTACGATTGTAAGCGAAAGAAAGTGGCAGTGTAACGCCGGAACGTGCGGCAGGAAAAGCGAGCACAAAAAGAACAGAACTACCGCTGACGCAGTTTCAGGCCGGGGGCCCGCGAGCACTGCCAAGGCGGGAAATTTGAATGGCATTGGGTGGTAGCAGTGAGCGGATAACGTCGCTGCAGCCCATTATGGCGAATCAGTGCTCTGCACTTCCGACAGCTTTCACGTTGAGTGAAACGGCTTTAATTTTTTGTTTGTCCTCTTTCTGCTGCCCTTCCCGATTGTCCTACATTCACCCTGCATCACGGTGGCATCGCCATCTGGCACAGCAACCTCACCAGTTCTCATTATAGAGCTTCCTCGCTCTCCCTCGATGCGTGCCGTAACCCCTAAAATTATATGGCGCATTAGCAGCGTCCGTTGCGCCCGCAGTGGTGTTCTCCAACGGGTAGTCACCGTGGCTATAGCTTTCCATTGCATGAAACGTCGCTATTCGCCACGGCCGAGGCGCATGATTATGCGATTGTAAAGGTGCCTATAGTTTCGTTTGATCACACCATTCGATGACTTAAGCGCGACAACCCGTTCATAACTCTGTTTTACGGCGGAGCTTCTACGCTTCACCTGTGGTCAATTTACGCCCGTCTAGGAGACAAGTCGTAAGGAAAACATTTTCTTCTCTATTTTCTCTTTAATGCTGCCTAGCTATCAATCTAATGTCAATATTTTGACAGAAATGCATGGAAATCGCCCGCTAGGACGTACGGCTGCATCATTGTGCCTAGTTTCCTTTACTTGTCATAGTTCCTAGGGAATTGTAAACGCTATATAATTCCTGTCTGGTGTTAATACATGCCTGTCTACGCAAGGAGTATACCCACAGACAACGGTTGTAGCTACTGGTTTATCTAAACTATTCCAAAACAAATTATATGATGATTAGCCGCTGAGACGACTCCAGCATCAGGCCAGATGCAACCTACTTTTCTCCCGTATGTAGTTTGCAGTGAAGTTGCAAATATTGAGTAGTTCTCGTCTGCTGACAGTGCATGGGCTTATAAGGAGGGAAACTGAAACCCCCATGTCTTTTCCCTAGAATAAAACTATAGCCCTTCCAAGCTTCATCCACCTAATTAAACAGGAAGTATTCCCAATTGGAAATGATGATGATGATGGTTTGTGTTTCATGGCGCAAGGCCAACGAGGGCAAAGAGCGCCAGAGAAGGATTTATTTAATGAAGACTATTGGTTATCACAAAAGGTAGGTATAAAACGTAAAAACCGGACATAGTAAAATCAATTAAAGATAATGGTGATGGCTGGTGTATAGGGCCAGATTTGATTATGCATGATATGAAATGAGGTTTAAAAACTTTACGTCTGACAAATACTTAAACACGCGTTTCACAGGAACCATAGCATCGTCACCCAGAAACAACGATGGGTGTAGGGGAATATGTTGTCTGTAGAGTTCTCTGAAGTGTTTGTGTCGTGTTGTGTCAAGTGCCTTGCATTGTATGAGTATGTGGACCACGGATAGACCCTCCCCACACCTGTTACACAAGGATCTTGGAGATCCCGTGAGCAGGTGTGAGTGCGTTACATGTGTATGGCCTATCCGCAATCTAGCTAAGGTAACTTCAATGTGCCTGTTGTGCAAGTCAGTAGTGTATTGTCCCAAGTGTGGTTTTATTACATGAAGTTTGTTGTCTGTATGTTCGCTCCAGTCTGCTTGCCAAGTCTTACGGAGTTGTCTAATGTGTGACTTGAGGTCTGTGTAAGGTAGTGTTGCAATGTCTACTGTGTTTCGGAGTGCAGCATTGGCGGCCATTTCATCCGCCAGTTCATTTCCGCCGATGCCAGAGTGGCCCGGCACCCAACACAAAGTCACCTCAAGGTTTGAAGAATAAGCTTGCATAAATGATTTGAGGACAAGACTAACGACATGGTTTGTCGGTGACTTTCCCGATGATAACGCACGGGTGACGCTCAGAGAATCTGTATAGATAATGGATTTAGTAATATGATGTTCAACTATGTGACTTATAACCAGGAAAATGCCATATGCCTCCGCTGTAAATATACTTGTCTTTACATTCATTCATTTACATTCATTCATTACATTCATTTGTCTTTACTGTCTTTCCTTCAGTACAATAGGAGATGACACCTAGAACTGGGATTTTGCAGCATTTCTTGTATCTGCAGGACAAATACAGGACTGCAGAGTTTTTCAGCGATGCCTCTAAAACGTTCAAAGCAGTGTCTTGTGCTGCGCATGGACCCAATTTTGAAGCATCTAAAATTGGAAATCAGGAACGAACGTGCTATGTTTCGGGCGTAGATGCGTAGATTGGGTAAAGCCCACCACAGCTTCGCTTCTTGTTCTTCTTCACAGCTGATGAATACAGTAATCCCTCGTTTTAACTAAGTCAGCGGGACGGGGATAAATTTTGTTATAAGCGTTATTTTGATATAAGCGACCACTGTAGAAAAGCTAAAGCAGTTTATCTTTAATTGTTACACGACTACGAGGAATCAAAATACAATGTGTTGGGTGAAGCAAAATTTTTATTCGGGTGAACATGGCGCTGAGGTTTGACTGTTTCAGGTTCTTTCCGGACGCGAGCAACACCTGCTCCAATTTGACCAAGCATTGCATCAGGCTGTGGTAGCCGCCCATGCACTCATATGTTATTTCGCAGCAGGCGTAGGCACTCCCGCGCCTGTACCGTAGTTGCCACTTTATGTGCCTCTTCGTCCGCTGGCTCTTCGTCGTCGTGGGGGCCACCGACAACAGTGTCAATTATCTCCGCATCCGTCGCTGGTGCGACCACGGGAGCTGCAGCGTCCGCCAACGTAAACGTCTCGAAATCACCTTCTACCACTTGGCCAGCAATTATATGAACAGCCTCGTATAGATCGCTGCAAGTCCGGTTATCGTGAGGCTGGTACTCGTCAGAGTCGCTGACAACGGTGCGGAAGAAGCCGGCGTGCGCAAAGCTGTTAACGACTTTTGAAGGTGCGAGTTCCTTCCATGCAAAGTTGAGAAAATGGATCGCACAGAGCAAATCAATGTTGTACCTCTTAGTAGCGCCATATGCTGTGAGCATGTGCTCCAAAAGAACCTTGCGGTACAGCTTCCGCGTTGTTTCAATGATGCCCTGATCCACCGGTTGCAGTAAAGCGAGCTCCTTGAGGTTGTCGATCTTCCCGTGGCTGGGACAATTATTAATTAGGAAAAGCACTTGCCGATTCTTCGCGTCACTGGGCAATTTTTTTCCCGAGGTGTGCAGCCTTGAAGCTCGCAAAACAAACGTTTTTCGGCTGCACGATGTCGACGGCACTGCTAATTCTATAGTTCGAGTGTCGGTGTTCGCGGAACGTCGCTTCCACGCCATTGACCAATGTTTCGGAACAAAATTTAATGACAAGAACCACGGATTTGGCCGTTTGTTTATAGCCGGATAGCCCGAATCGAGCATGAGTGGCTCGGGAAAATCGCCGGGGAAACACCAGCTTGCGTTGACCCGCCATGATGACAGCCTGACTCACCGCTGGGTAGCCGCCCCTCGGCGACGCCTCCGGTCACCACTTCGCTCTAAGCGGGTCAGTCTGTTCACGCGCTTCGAGTAATGCGAAGTAAAATGCATGCGTTTGGGTTGGGACCAGTAGAAATTTCGAATAAAGCGATATTTCTAGTGAAGCGGTTTTGGTGTAACGGAGGGTATCTCCTCGTTCGCGTCCCTGCTGACGTCATCTAGTCGGATACTTGTGAGTTTTGAATGTTTTGTACTTTTTTCAAGTTGGAAAAAAGTATTTTCGGGATCGAACCAGGTTGACCCTGTTGCCAAAACCTAGCACTGACGTTGAATTCAAACATGCTGGTATTCTGTCCTCTAAGACCCTTTTAGAGTCTGCCTGAATTTTAGTTCAAACGCTTACGCGAAGGAGAGACCATCCGCGTTCGCTGATTTCCTTTGAATTAATACAGCGTCGGCGCTCTTCGAAGCATCTAGCCACAATCGCAACGATAGGTGCTAGCTACACACGCGTGAAGGCACCAGTGCACCACCGAACCATCTCAGGCAAGTCCATTATCCGCGTGATAGAGCGACGTGACTCGCTCGCACCGTGCCGAAGATGCGAACCTCATTTCGCGTACTTTTTCTTTCAAATCTGCTCGTTGTTCTGCTTTTTCAGTTCTTTCCCAGCTTTTCGGTGCATGCATCAAATTACGCTAACGTAAACCGCCAGGCTGTTATGGCAGCACAGGGAGTTTGTTTTTGTTTTGTTTTTCATGCAGTCACTGTATATGGGCCCTGCAAAGTTGCCTTCGCAAAATGTCAGTTTGAGAAGACTGTCAGACGACGGGAAAAAAAATAAAACAGCTTTTAGGCACTAAATGCCCTTAGTGCGGCATTTAGTAGTCCCCGATCCATCTCCTACGTTTTGCCGGCGTGCTTGCGTTTTTGGAAATATTTATCTCATATCTGCTGAAAATAAAACGTTTCATCCAAGCTTCTGACTTCTGCGCTTCATATGAAGTAGCGAAAAAGCAAATGGTATAACTAATCCAGCGCCCTCATGCGGTTGCTGAAATTCAAAGATAAGATTTATAGAGAAATCCGAAAATAAACTCACGAAATCACAAAGCGCTACCAACATAATCAAGCTCCTTCACGCAATAGACGGAGAAACAGAAGCAGCGGTATTTTAAAAGCGTAAATGTACTCTGGAAGTTATATACGTCTTTAAATGTAGAAAAGCAGAGACAGGCGCTGTCTGGGTTCACGGGTTAGGCCACGCCACAATAACATAAGTACTAAGTGTCTATCTAATATAGCGCCCTCACACGATTATCTAAAATACAAAACGAAAAACGGAATCACAAAGTTACGGAATCACAAAGGTGTCAATAATCAAGCGCCCTCACGAAATTTCTCAGGAAAAACGCAAGAAAAAGGCGCTACGTGTGTTGCCGTGTTCTTTCAATACCCATCAAGCAAAGGTAAGGTCAGTGAAATTGAGAACTGGTGTTAAGAGTGCTTACGCAATCTCAGGCATCCGTAAAATTTTTTTGTCTTTTGCTGTTTAGATTCGTGTGCCTCAGCGCGGAGCGGAATGGATTTTTTTACCTTTTTGAGAGCGAAGACGTTCCTGAAATCATATTTTTCTGTGCCCGCAGTTTAAAATACCTGGAAATTGGTGGTGGTAGTGGTGGCCCGAAAAATGGCGCATACCCACTTAGGGGGATTGGCCAAGAAGAGTTATGTTTTCATTACAATCAATCAAGCAAGGCAAAATAATGGAGCAGAAGAAAGAATTTGGTCTAGGTTAATGAGAGAGAGAGAGAAAACACGAAAAAAAACAGAGAAGAATAGGAAAACTATAGTAAAAGTCAGCCTAATCGGAATGTTTTTAACACTGCAGACGAGCTGTCTCCGAAATGAAGGAGTGGATGGCGTTGCACACGTCCCTATGAAATCGGCCCAGCCTAGTCCCCCCAAACGACAAAAGCACCGGTACAGTTAAAGGCAGTCCAAGACGTAGCAGGGGAATCTCCAGCAGCCTTCTCCGATGGTTAGAAAATCGGCGGCAAAGAAGAAAGAAATGCTCTTCGGATTCAATTTCTTGGCAAAAGTGGCACAAAGGGGTGGTTATAAGATTTGCCCTGTATAAATACCGATTAAGTGGTGGCACACCACAACGAAAAGAAGTTATCAATACTTCGCACAAGCGAGTTTGGCATAAACTTCTCTCCCAGCGGTGCCTGAGGTGTTCAAGTTCAGGAGAAGTGTTCAGACCAAGGTCCGAGGCATCTTGATTGAACAGGTATTGGCGATAGCGTGCCAACAACACGTAAGAAAACGGGGGGAGAACCTCGACGATCGGTAAAGCCAAAGCTGTTTTAGCTAATATGTCAGCGGTTTCATTGAGGGTTAACCCACAGTGGCCGGGCAGCCAAACGAGCCGAATCTCCCGCACATGAGTGGGCACGCAGGAATAAAACGTTTTGGCAATATAGGATGTAAAGTTTCTGAGGAGAGAGCCATGCACACGTACAAGGAGTCGGTGAGTAGCATCACGGAAGAATTCGCCGGATCAAGTTTCAGGATTGCAAGGAGTAGAGCAAGAAATTCTGCATGAAAAATAGGGATAAAATCTGGATATCGCAATGAAAAAGACCAGTTCAACGTCGGAGAGAAAATGCCCACCCCAACCTTTTCGTCTTTTTTCGAAGCGTCAGTTGCAATGACCACGTGGGATGGGTATTCGGACTGGTGAGCCAGGAAATTGGGAGCGCACGCTCGTGAGCACGGGCTTCGCGGCGACCGCCAGGCATTTAACAAAACCAACAAAATGCCTAGCGCTCGTGTGGGCGTGTCTGGAAACGACCACCTACCTTTCCCTGCGCACGTTCGTCAAGCCAAGCTTACCAACTTAGGGAGATTGGCCAATATTGCGGGGACCGCGCGGATGTTTAGAAAATCAAGAAAATGCCAAGCGCTCGTGTGTGCGTGGCTCGCGGTTACCTCCCAGAATCCCCGGCGAACATTTGTTAAGCCAAGAATACCCACTTAGGGCGATTCCCTGAGACGGGCAAAAAAAAAATCCAGTGTTCACCGCAATCGTAGCAACATTTGCTGGGTACAAGAAACACCCATCAGAGCCAATGCCTCTCCAAGGTGATGTCCAGTGATTATCACTTCCAAAAAAATGAAAGAAGCTCATGCATAAAAAAAAATGATGGAATAAAATTCATTGCGGCCGCGAAGTAGCAAATCGGCTGCCATCATGGACTTGCACCGTCGTGATAGTCGTGAAGGGTGCGTACAGCTTCGCTACCTTCAAGTGGTAACCGTCAGTGTGAGCTTCCTTGATTTTTTTAGGTTCTGTTTTTATCTCGCCTCTCACTGTCCCCGTTTTCGCCTGGTTTTTTTTTAATCCAGTTTGAAAACCACGGGTTCAATAAGCATTTCTAATTTCTAATTAAATTGCTGCAATTTTCTAGTATTTTGAGTTTGGCATATACCTGCCGAAGGCTTCAGACGCGCTAGTCCACACGTATCAGCCGCGCTACGAGTTCTAGCAGTTAGAAACTACCCCCGGTGGTTGTTGCTAGCCTAGATCGTCGAAGAAATAAATTTCGAAGGCACGCAGATGACGCTAGGGGTTTTTCGAAGAAAGCCCACGAAGCATGAAAAAGATCGACAAAAATTGGTCCCCCGCTCCCAACTCCAATATCCAAGGTTACCATCCAAAGAATTCGAGGGAATAAACTCACATCATGATAAATCTATTCGCCACTGGAGATTCCAACGCTAGGACAAAACAAAGAATGTCGCCAAACCAACGTCCCGATTCTCACACATAACAGACTCATTCTGTGGATTCACAAATAAAGTCATGGCAAGTCGCTCTTCTCGGTAAGCGCAGAAGTCCATCTTTTAATGCTCCTACGCGCATTACACAAACCTGGCCGGCTAAAGCCACCGGCGTGCACCCCTTCGCCGGACCAATAAACGTGTTGGTAGGCTAAGGGGACGTTAAGAACACCAAACCACTTCCATTTTCGAAGAAGAATGCGTATGACTGACCTCAGCGAACAGGTGGGATGAAACAATTGTTGGTTTTTGCGGACATTCCCTGCGGCTGAAACCCAAGCTGTCAGCGTGAAAATCCATGACTGTACATCTGCACCACTGAGGCCGAAAAACGCAGCCGTATTAGGTGTTTTATAAAAGAGCACGGGTGTTCCAAGCGTACGAGTAGATGGCACTATTGGGGCTGCGTCTACAGTGCCACGTTTGTCAAACACGCTGGTGTTCACATAGACAGTCATGGACAAATGAAATATGAACGCAAAACTCTGAATCGGAACACACTAATCGGGGGACTAATAGCGCAATTTCTTTCCGTGCAAGGCAAATTGTCTCATGGCTCTACAACTGTAACGAAACTAGGAATTGTGGCTGTCAAAACATACCACAACCCCATCAGTATGTGGTTTCTACGGACCATGTTATTCTAGTTTGTGTATTTTGATTCATATTCTAGTGTGTGCGTTTTATTTGTCTATGACTCCACGTGAGGGACCCGTCCACACCGGGAAACGACAACTTGCTTGCTTGCTTCCTTGGTTGCTCACTGACAACGTCCATCGTCGCATTTTGCGGCCTCCTTTGCATCCAGGGAGACATTCCACACAAGCAGTTCACTTATTTGTTTATGTAAAACAGGAAGGAAGAATGTCCAGAGAAACCGAAGATTTTCCGTAATATGCCTCCATTCCTGGCAATTTTTACCTTAAGATAATATAATTGCCTGTATAACTTTCACGTGGTACAATGTTCACCTTCGCTCTTTTCAACACGGCAATGCCCTTGGTCTTTTCTCGTTGAATGCTGAAATCTTATTTTGTTTTGTTCTCGAAGTAATTGTCACCACCATTCCGAATACAGCGCGGGTTCTTCACCTTTTTTCTTGCCGAGGAAACTTGAAGAAACTTCTTTGTTAAGATCCACACCCTCGGGCGGTTTATGCTGTGGCCTTAACGCACCGTTGATTGTGGCGTTAATAAACTTTGCCGTATCCTACCCGAGCAGGCAAGAGTTTACTCTCTGTAATATGAACGATGTGCACACTGCCATCCAATCCAGCCGTGACAGCAAAGAAACAATTCGATAATAATTTTCTCGCGGCCTGCGGCAGCATCATTGCCACCTCCATGAGACTGGAATTGAACAGAACAGAAAAGAGGGTTCTACGAAGTTAAGTAGTGCTTGAGGTGTTCGTATTTCGCAAAACCATACGAACTGGCATTGCTTACACAAGAAGCCGCGACTTCAGAACAACGATTGATATGATTGCGACATACTGCTGTCATGCCATGAGCTTTGGAAAAAAGAGCACAGGTTCTGAGGAGTTTGTCTTGAACCTACGCCCACACGCGGTACAAAAACGCTGTGCGACCCGTGTCACATGCTCAGTTGCTTCTTTGAGCGCTCTCAGCAACAAATACGGTGAACCGCGACGTAATTTTACTCCTCAAGGAAGGACAAAATATGTTGCGAAATCTGGCTGAGAGTGTCAAAGAGCATCTATAGAAGCTTTTTAGTTGCAAAGGAATGGCACCGCGATGCCAGATGAGTTACAATTCGATGCGCGGGATTTACGCAATCGTCGTTCTTTGATATTTATCGTTCGCTCCAACATTTTGAAGATAATAAGGTCGCCTTGCCAAATCACACGCATGACCAGACCAATGCTGCAAAGTTCTTACAAAGTTACCAGCGCGACGGGCTAATTAATGTTGAACACCGAATCTTGAAGCCTTCAGTCTTCACGCCTGTAGAACGCCGCGAACAGTCGTCACGCTGTCTAGGATGCCAATGTAACTCGTCGAGGGATGAGTGATGTGCCACATGTTTATTGACGGGCCCGGCGGTGACGCAGAGCTCGAAGCCGCACTAACCAGCAATCTCTCGACGTGGCTATACCTTACGCTGAGGAGCGAGTCAGTGTTGGGTAAATTTTACAATGTCCAGCTTTCACAGGGCCCTCAATTGCCTCCCCCCAGTCCTCAGCCATTACGTGCCCCACATGTTCATTGAGGCCAGACAAGATAATATGACAGGCACGGAAGTGGAACAACACAATTGGTGTGGTAAGGATTCATGAGTGGGGATGATTAAGAGGGCACGCGCCCTTACCGTAATGGTGGCGCTGCGATCGTTATAGCTCCCGTGGCAGAAGATATTTGCCCCTAAAAGGGCTTCACGCGGAAATCTAATTCTACCGGCAGCCGTCCTCGCACACTTCTGGAACGCGAAATCTCAGTAGTATTAAAGAATGCTTCCACACAGCACGCAATAATTTCTACTGGTGCTGCACAAAACAGGTAACCTTGTTGTCGTGATAAAGAGACGCAAGAGCGAAGATTTCGTGAAAAAAATACTACGAAGCTGTTGCAATTCAGCGCCGTGAGCTCATTGGTACGTATTTACCTTTCTCCAGCGTTTGTGCTGCATGGACTAGCAACAATAGTAGTTTTATTATTTGCCCATGCAGCTTACCCTAACTACAGCCTAACCCAAATGGTAACAATGGAAGCGTTAAGAATATTTCGATGACAATAATTATACCTATTCGTTAATATATGGACCAAGAAATCTTAACTCCTCACCAATTCAGAGGAATGGAGGGAGGCGAAGAAGTGAGTGACGCCATTTATTTGTCCATATCTACAGATGGAAGTCAGGGAAGGGAATTCTTGAAGAGAGCCCCCTCCCCCCTCAGTCAGCAGTGAGGAGTCCGTCTTCCGTGGCGGCGGCGTCGGCCATCTGGACCAGACGCACCTGCTCTCCCGGGTCCGAGCTGAGCAGTACAGCCTCCCATTGCTCAGAGCTTCTAATATTTATCGCTAATTGTTTACTTTTATTCCTTTGATTTATGTATCCCTTATGGGAGGCAGCCCACACCATATGTTGCAGATCCGCCCTGTCTCCGCACTGTTTGCGTGCGCTGGTGCATAGCGCCGGGTAGCAGCGGTTTTCCAACACCGGGTTGGGGAAGGTGTTTGTTTGGAAAAGGCGCCAAGCCATTGCCTGCCGTCTGGACATAGTTTTGTGTGCCGCAGGGTATTTTGCCCTTCCCAGCCTGTAGTGATTTAATATATCTCGGTAGGCGACCAGCCTGTCCCTATCCGACCGGCGGAGCGAGAGAGCGTCGAAGGTGTTGGTGACATCGGCCCAGTCGGTGAAGAGTCGAGCCGCATCATGCGCCTTCTCATTGCTTGGGACGCCAGAGTGAGCTGGTGCCCATATGATTTGGATTCCCCGGTCTCGATCTCTATGGAAACGGGCTCGTAGAATTCTAAGGGCCTCAGACGATATGCGTCCCCTCGAGTAATTTACAATTGCCCGCTTCGAGTCATTTACTACGAAGTTGGTTCGGGAGGACGAGATAATTGCGAGTGTCATGGCCGCCTCTTCCCGACCTGATTAAAAGGTTTTGTTTTCTACATGTGCCACCCGTCATCACGAACTGCATCTCCTTGATGACGGGACTACTAACCTTTCATATACGCTGTGCAATCAGGGCGCTGGGTAGCGCATGTGAAGGGGTGGTCCAGTTAATTTGGTTCTCCGTGCCACCCGTTCTACCCAACACTATCTTGCCTAATCTCAGCGTTAACGCTTTCAGCGGGCCTTGGTTCCCTGATCAAGGATGGCTAACCGACTGAAGAATTCTTTTGAAATACATAGGAAGACCTCATGCTTCTTTTGAATGCTTCTACCCTTGATTCTGCCGAACGTTACTGCCAGCGCTCGTAGTTCGCATTGGTTGTACACTCATTTTTAGTGATCATAACCTATAGTTTAATATTTAAGAATTCTACTCAATTTGACTCATCACGTCCTACTTCCTGGCTTTATTTTTTTCTGGTGGCTTTATTCAGCGTTCCCAGCTACAATAACTACATTTGCCCAGCTCCTACAACGTATGATTAATTAGACTGAAGAGACGCCTAAAACATTTACTTACCAACGCCCTATATTTCCTCATCTTTAACCATTTTCCTACGAGTAAGCATTCCTAATTCCCATCGTGCTTCAGGTTTCTTGGGGTCTCTATGAGTAGGAAGATGTCAGACACAAATTTAAATGGCTCAAATATTCCCCATTACGCTTACTTGTAACTTATCCTCATGGAGCTGCCGGGATATGTTCCTTAAACACTCTGTATGCTTCCCTCCGCATTAAAAAAATCCCCACTCCTTCAATTGGAGGTCGTGTCTGTACACTTGTTTCTTACGAGACGTTGCTCAATATTCTGTTTTCCCAATGATTAGTTACCTGTAGTATAACACAGAAGGCTGATGCAATGATTCTGCTCTAGTACGTTTCTTGTACTGAGAATACAAGTAAATTGCCATTTTTTGCAGACAACTGATACCTTTAGCATTCTGATGTAGTCTGGCAGTGTTTATGCGAACCTTCCCAGTGTTATATTTACGTTCCATTGCAATCTTTCCAAAAGCGTTATGTGATGACCTGCAGCTTTCCGCTAATAGTTCTCGTGGAGTACCATTCGCACACCTTCAGACAACTTATTCGGGGTATTTCCTATGGCCTAAAACTCCGTATTCATTTGTTACTTCAACATTCTCTGGCAAGATAGTACACTGAATATTGCTATAGCCAGGCTTACACGGTACATGTATTCAATTTTCACTGAAACGTGGCAGGCTACCGGGGTACCTTGGGCTCGTCATTGTTCTCTTCCGTCCTAGACATGTGAAATAAGTTTTTTAGAGTTTTGCTACATTAATGCTGGCAAGATTGCTTTCTTGTTGAATGTGGCTTCCGTAAAAAGCTAAACAGGATATTTCCGGTAATTGCACCAATCAACCTTGTTTCCTGCTCGCTTCAAGCGGCTCTTTAGCCTTTCGTTCTCTTCATTTTTTCCTCCGTTCTATTCGCGTTGCAGGCAGCATTATTATTATCCTGAACGATGTATTGAATGACAGGAATTACGCTATTCTATTGGCTCTCTAAGCTTGACCATTTATCTTTCTAACGATTCTCAATAAGGGTCTCTTTTCCCATAGAGGATTTGTAACTATATTCTTCCTCCTCCTTCCCCTAAAGCTGCTGATACTTCTGAGCAGATTTTAATAAGACGTCATTCATTACGGCTGTGCTATCCTTATCCCCGTCTGCATATACTGCAACTTACCTATGCATGATTAGTCTAAACTCCTGCTTCTTGATATGCGCTGACTTCAAGTCAGCTTTCTTTGTTTTTACAGGTCTCCTTTTGTCTATTCCCGAATCCACCGTAATCATGAACGTCTTAACATACCTTTTTTTTGTATCCTCATTTACTGTACCGTTCGCGCAGCATGCGGTTCATTATTTTGGCAGTACTCCAGCAGTGAAATGAAGGAGTTTAGCCAACGGTATTCTGCAGAAATACTGTAAAGATTCATATATGAAGTCGCCCCCTCCCCCTGTCCCATATGTTCCTTTTCAACCAGGACTTCGATGCCTCTGCTATTATCAGGGTGCTTAGGGCGCTGTTAATCGCAGGTTCAAAAGCATTGTATAGATTGTACACTGCAACGAACATTGTTCTCGTAGATAGAGTTGTTCATGGTATTTGAATTCCCACGTGTAAAACGTTCAAGTCCCATATAATTTAACTACAATGTCTGCAAGCTCATTAAAAGTGAGATTCATTTAAATGTACTTATATCTCATATTGGGTGCGGAATACTAGCCTACGCTTCCTGTCTTTTAGATGGCCTCGCAATCATAGACAATGCATAGCATGAAACTCTTTTGAATCCTTACAAATTACTCTAAACTCATTTAGTCATCTGGTGCCTCCTGCTACCTTGTTTGGTTTGAAGGTACAAACTGGGTAACACCCAGTCAGGACGGACATTTGCGTTCTGTACAAACACAGATGTCATAAAAACAAAATACCGGAGGCAAATGTCATTCCTTCAAAATATCTTGCTCGGAATAAGGCATAAAGTACAGCACGTTCCCATTTCCTTCGTTTTAAACCAAAGCTTTCCCAGATATAAAAAAAAACTGTGGTTGATTCTTCTGTCATAGGAATTGATAAAACACGGAAGTAAAATGTGCAGTGAAATGCGAAATGTGCCCCGAATTGGGCAGCTGAGCGTTATTTGCAAGTCCGCTGCTGTCTCGTGGGTGTGCTTGGCGAGCGACGTCCTGCTGGTGGGTCGCTTCGGCAAAGGTGTAGTGGCCTAATTTCCGTGACAGATATGACGTCAGTCAAATCTGGGTGTATCCCAGCATAAAAGAGTTTCGTGTCAAAATATGAAACCCGAAAATGAACAACCCTAGGTATAACGTACTCTTTAGAGCTAAAGGTTCCTTCCCCACAAGAAGACGCTGTGTGCAGGGGTGCACCCTTTACAGGCCGCTTGCTTCCTTGTACTGGCGTCATTTCAGTGACGCATATGACGTCATGGAGATCCTTGTGTATCCCGGAATAAAACAATTTCGTGTTAAAATACAGAGACGCTCCAGAAAAAAGAACCAGTCGGAAGACCATCCCTATCAAAGAAACCATCACACTCTCGACCGGAGGCATGTATTTATAGCGCCGAACCAACCTACCCCGAATTTCTGCCCGTCCAGGTTCCACAGCCTCCTGATCTTCGTCATTCGCACTTTTGTCGACAGGCTCTCCTCGTACAACATCCGGTTCCTCTGTGGGAACACAAAATACTACGAACCTGCGCATAAAACAAATGCTGACGCAAAAATCAAGTTGAACCTGCCGACTTTACTCGAGGGTGTCTAGTGCAGCCTTAGTGGTTCTCCGCGGCAAACAGCACAGCGAGAGCGTCTGTCAACAACCGGAGAGTACCACAGATGGAGCCCGCTATATAGGAGCTTTGTGCCCATCTTGCGTCGATTCTTTTATTCTGTTCATTTCGCAACCTTATTTCTATTTTTTAATGCATCGACATGAAAAAGCACTAAAAATAGTGTCCCTACTTATCTGGCGTCCGCGATCATAGCCGGCCGAGTGGAAATGGCGGGAGTATGTTTGAAGTGCACGAGGCAAATAAACCGGCGTTTCCGCTTTACGTACCCAAGTAAGGCCGCTGAACGGCTGAATAACAGCAGCAGTGGCCTCGCTAAATAACTGTCCTGCCAGCGGGGGCAGCTTTAACTAGGCAATTCCAGCTGAGCGGTCGTTCCGGTGTGGGGAAACGCTTTTCCAAAGCCCTGCTCGTCTGCTTCTTTTTATTGGTTCCGGTTGTTTACTCGTCGTCACCAATACCAGACATTGCTTTTCTAAGAAATTTGTGACCCCCTGCTTTTTTAGTTATTGCAGCTTTTCATTGTTCGGTCTTCCCCAGTATTGGGTTTGTAGAAAATTTATGATTCGCGGCATACCGCGTTTGCTATACTCTAAGCACATATCGATTTGAACGCCCTCCCTCACTTCTTTGATAATGGTAACAAAAACGTTTTAGAGTTTCAGGTACATTTGCTTCGAATTAAAGCACCTGCAGCATTTCGGTAGCACCACGGCATCTATGAAAAAATAGATTACCAGAATTCAGACATTCTGGTAACTCAAAAATGCTTATGTGTTGGTAAGGTGACTGTATTTTCTGTGTTGGCGGCAACCTCCAGTGGGCTCTGCCCAAATAAACCATTTTATAAATTGCACACAAGCATAAACGTAAGATAAGATAGGCATCGAGGTATCGCATTACTTGCACTAACGGTATTCCACTGTTGAATACCTTAACCACCTCTGGCACGCATGTCAAGAGGAAAAATGTATTCGTTTTGTAATTGCGAAGGTGAGTGACATTTAAATAAAGCTATTTTGAGTTCTTTCTTAATGTAAAGTGACGTAGCCCAAAATATGGTGTTTTTTAACTTTGCAAACTACAGCTAGAGTACAACTAAAACTTTTTTTTAAACAAATGGGCGCCTTAAAAATTTACGGCGCTCAAGAAGTGACACTGGCTGATATTGCTTCCGCCGATATTTTAGCTCCAATGAACGGGCATAACAGCTAAAAGGTCGTCTTTTAAAGAAAATGCGGCGCTAGTAGGAAGAGCGATTTTAGCAAAACTGCTTCCATTAGCGCAAAATATTTTAGCCAATTGTCGCAAGACAAAAAATAATGTGCATTATTGAGATAGTATGTAGAAATGAAATATATTACAGCATAATACAATATAATGTTTGTAATATACTGGGTGATCAACATTAAGTCCGCGGGTTTTATTTTTTTGAAGTTAGGCGCTTAGATTTACGTGAACACCACCTCTACAGTGAGATTTTGCTCCCAGGGGGACACAGAATTATGTGGCAATTTTTGATGTCGTTGGCTAATTAACTAACACTGAATACTTAACTTTTTAGTGGCCGCAGTAACCAGGCGTGTTTGTACTGAAAAGTTGAACGCAATCGTGTCCCCACGCAGTTTCATTTGGCAGAATTCTTCCATCCCATCCGTACTCCGAAATATCGAACTGGGAAGTTTAATTGTCGTTCGCATGATTACGCATGCTAGACACTGAACACCGGCGCAAAGCTCCTCCCTTTTATTTTCTGTGCTTCGATAGCGGTTCAGAGTACTGCAGATTGCGATGACGCCAGCCAAGACTGAAAGAGTGCCAGTTATCACATTTTCCTATGCCTCCACCCCGCTGTCAAACTAAACACCGCACACAGCAGCCACGTCACAAAGGGGAGGAGCTTCGTTCCGGCCTCCACTGTCCTGCGTGCGTAATCATGGGAACGGCAATTAAATTTCGCAGTTCGATTTCTCGGGGTACGGATGGGCTAGAAGAATTCTACCAAATGAAACTGCGTGGGGACACGATTGCGTTAAACTTTTCAGTACAAACATCCCTGCTTGCTGCAGCCACTAAAAAAGTTAATTACTGAATCTGAGTTAAGCCACAGACGTCAATAATTACCACCTCATTCTGTGTCCCTCTGGGCGCACACCCTCAACGTAGAGGTTGTTTCACGTAAATCTAAGCGCCTTGTTTTAAAACAACCTGTCGACTTAACTTTGATCTCCCTGTATATTATCGACATTATCGTGATGCGGCCGCAGGCGTTCTTGACTCAACGTAGAGAACACTAACAGCCATGACGGAAGCATTTATTTCGACGTCCCTTTAGTCAGCCACGGTAAAATCCTTAAATATATCTTTTGGCCATTTGTGTGTGAAATTTCATCAAGAAAATATCACTTTGATATATCAACATACCTAACCCATATTGAGGGGTAGGGTATGTAACTTCAAAATACAGGTTCACACCATTGGAGTTGTCTACAGCGCATGACCATGAAATTGAGGGTTAGACGTATACGTGTGCCATTGTTTACCAATATCCGCGGGAACCGATGTTACACCTCCACAGCCAAGCGAGGCAATGAGAAATGTCTGGAAACTTTTTCCTACCTTTCAAACTATATTGTAAATGCAGTTATTAACAAATCCCAGCCCATCGAGCACGTACGGCATGCAAGAAAGTACTCCAAAAACTTCAAGGTTGTAGGTTCGGCCGTATCGGATGTAAGTTGATTAGGCAAACCCACTAGCAGCAATCGGGTAAATCTATGCTTGCACACACACACATGCACGCACATGCACACATACACAAGCATACATACATACCTACATACATACATACATACACCATACATACATACATACATACATACATACATACATACATACATACATACATACATACATACATACATACATACATACATACATACATACATACATACATACATACATACCTGCATAAATGCGTACAACCTCAGCTGTTGTAGGTCGTCGCCTTATGCTTCGCGGTGCGGGTGGGCATGATCATCTCTTCACACATATAAATCTGCAAGTGGAGTTGCCGTCATGCTAACGCTATATCGTATTGTCCCTTCAAGTATCTCGTGGAACCCCCAGGGTTCCACTCAAAAACCCTCAGGACCTTGGCATTAAATTTGGCTGATTTTGAAAACCACCTCTTTTCACATTCTTCCTTCTACGACCACCCACACGCACTGTTCACGTCGAAGCTCGTGTCGCGTAACGTGAACGCGCCTAATTTTTTCGCAACCTATACTACTCCTACGCTAATGTGAAAATTGATTGAATGATTTCTCCTTAAGCAAGAAGTTTCTCAACCGTGATTAAATCCATTCCCTGTCATAAATAGGGGCAGTGCCGCTCCTTTCTGTTTCACAAGCACGCACTGGGTTTACGTGCCACGAGGGTGGACAGGCTGGTAGTCTTCCGAAGCGCTAGAGCTGCCGGGCTGACAGAGTGCGCGACGGGCCGTGCCAATCGGATTAGCACTCACTCGAGCTCTCGGGCTGCCGTGGCGTGTTATGTCAAGGAACTATGCCTGATGGCGTCACGTCTTGAGTAGGCGAAGTACGTTGTGCGTTTTCTTGCGTTTCGTTACTTCAATCACGTCCCGATTTAATTGAATTCGTGCTAGAATTTCGCAAACTCGACCTGTTGGAAATCCAAAACTCTTCGGCTAAGAAGATTGCAGGTTAATCAATTTCTTTCCTCTCCTGCAGTAAAAACCTGGCACAGGGACGTCTCGCGTAACTGTGTAATGCGATGGAAAAGTATATGCCAGCAATCTACACAAAAAAGAATTCGACGCGGTCACATGAAGTGGGCTACCATTTTAGGTCTAGCATCAGGCTTTTCTGCTGCCACAAGCGGGACGTTTGGCATTTCCGAAGAAGCTGGCCATAGAGACTGCAAATTTGTTTGTCATATGCTGGGGGACCCTCTGAGGAGCTCTGACACGCTTGACGGAGGTTCAGCCTAATGCACGCTATAAGGACTTGATGTCAACAGTGGAAGTATGCGTGCCTAGAGCTGCATATTCGGTGTCCGGAAAGTCGTTTACAGATGGCTGCTGAAGGTTTAGTGGTTTGTGATGGTGTAATCGCACAGATAGACACCCGTTCCGTTTGGTCAGCCCCAGATCTATGCAAGTACTTTATGGTGTTGTGGAGTGAGTCGCAATATTTCCGACAGCAAACCCCGTCTACCCATAAAGGCGCTCCATGCTTCACCGCACATTGTTGCAGTTCTCGTCAGTATGACCAGCTGCAGCCTCCTTTGCACAGCTAGATCATGGGAGCGTTGTATTTGTTTGCGCATTTTACGACTTCAAGGACCCGTATAGGCAAAAGTAACCTTGTTATCTGAATGCCCCGTGCATCTCTGCCATGCATTAACAGAAGACGAAGTACCCTTTCTAGACCTGTTTGGGAGAGCTCTTTAGCAGAAAAAAGCCTTTAGATTGCAGCCTAATAAAGAATCTTATTTTTGGAGCGTTTAAGAAACAGTTCCTTGTGGCGATAAAATCTCAGCGCTCGAAAAGGTTCTAAGCCGTTGAGGTCCCAGGGCCTCTGGCGGCCACAAGAAATCACTCTTAACGATGGAAAAGTGTTTAGTGCGAACCGCGGTTTCAAACTGATTGCTGACCTCTGTTACGCAACGTTCGTCTTGACGCCTTGGATCCACTAGAACTCACATCATACAAGCCTATGTCGCATTTTGTGCACAGAAAGTGATGAAAAGGCTGATCTTCAAACTGGCATAGCAACTAAAGCATAGCAAGGAGCTCTCTGCGCGTATGACTGGCTTTCAGCAGAGTCTAAACGCCCAAAATAGCGTACTGGACTTGGTCAGCCGCTCGGAATATAATATAGTTACGTAGTGTAAGAAAAAAACACAGCAACTCTGGTTAAATGCGAGGTAATATATTTACGTAATGTCGGATATTGCAGAACCCAGCAACGTCCCGGACCTCGCCCACAGCTTCGTCGTTTTTGGGTTCTCTTCATAGCATGGCCCCCTCGTCGACGGCGTCCGCCCTAGTCGAGGGCGCAGATGATGGGCAAGTGTGTAGAATGCAAAATGAGATTATTATAAACAATAAGAAAGTCCATGCCGCCACGGATGACGAGGATTAACAGGATGAAGTGCGGCCTACGAACCGGGATGCTTGCCAATACAGGAGAAGCGACGAAGGCCCTTGGAAAGACGCCGTTGTACTGGGCGGGCGAGCGGTATCATCGTGAGTTCTGGTCACGGCGGGACCCTTCTCGATTGGTCGCGGCGGGTCATTGGCATCGGGCACGGGGCTCGGTAAATGTGTGTGTGTTCATGAAGCTCTGGGGCTGGGGCTAGCCGACGCAGTCCAGGAACCATCAGGAGTACTCATCAGGAGCTCAGACGGTAATTATTGAGGGCCCGTATATGGATGCACACCGCATTCTACATCAAAATGTTGCGTGGTGGCAGGACGAACGACAAGAACAATGTTTAAATGCGAAGCGCTATATTTACATGATCTCAGCCATCAGAGTACCAAACAACGCCACGCACCACGCGCACAGCTTCGCAGTCTTTGACTTCTCTTCTTAACAATAGAACGTACGGCTCGTCAACAGTTACCATGTTCTTTCATGTGTCTCAAGGAGGTAACTGGGCCCCCAAAGAGTGCCATTATAACTCACTTGAAAGACGTGAAAGCGACAGGAGACCGCCTCCGCTTCCCTGAATATTTCCTGACCAAGCGCTTTATACAAGTGCGCCTTGAAAACATTTTTAACTCGGGATGAAATGTAGCGCGAGGGGTACCCTAGGGAAGTGTTCTGTCGCCGATTCTGTTTAATGTTACCTAGGCTGTGGTTCCTTTGCGCGAACAAGTAGTTGAAGAAAAACTCTATCGATATTTAGGTGATACTTGCATCTGGTTAACTGATACTAAACAAAGCGGTTGACTGTAATTGATCAACGTGCTTTTGCGCCTGTACAAGCATACGTTTCGTCGGGGTGGCTAACACTATCAGCGGGTAAGTCGTGTTCCGTCCTGTTTTCTAGGTTCAGGGAACCTCTGCTCGTCTTAAAAAAGACTTGCATGGCAATTCCATCCGTCAGGTTTCTTACGTGTGTTTTTTTCGGAATCATGCTCTACCAAAGCCTGCATTAAACAAAAGACATAGGCTCCATTTTTTTATCATAGCTTCTAAAATAAACGTACCCCGGAGAACTTTTGGTGTGACGTAGAAAATCACTATTCTTGTAGAGACATGCTGCACGCAGCCTTGATATTGAACCATTCGGTTTATCAGCTGATCCAACATCGCCTTTTGGAACAGAATACGAGCGTCTGGAATCATTGTACAGCGCACATAATTTCTGGCCGTTCCTCAAGCAGCGAGAAACCAGATCTTTAAAAGATCCTCGGCGTGTGTCAGTCTCTTCTTTTCCGCCTCCTTGATTCCTAACAAGTTCTCCTTCAATTGATGCGCCTGAGTGAAATAAACACGGGGTTAGCGTTACGACGACATGAAGTTGCATGCTGTGAAGTATGCAATCTCGCGCAAATAAAGCCCTAAACCTTCTATGATGTTACGTCCGCAACGATAAGAAGAAAGATGCTTCGGGCGCTCCTTTATATAGCCAGAGACCAAAATTGTTACTGACCATACCTCACAGTCCCTCAAACTGGTGTACATCCGCGGCTGAAGCAAAATCATTGGTCGTTGAACCAGTGGAGCGGGAATACGCCGATAGCTTGCCCACCTATACCGGTGTCCAAGCAGATGCGAAAAGTAGCATGTGCGTTGTGGCTGCCGTAATGCACAGTTTGAAATCTTTATGGGCTGCCAGTATGAAGCCTCTGGTTTTATCTACTCGGAGAGATCGCATTGCAACTGAAGCTCTATTGCGAAACAGTGATCCCTCGAAGAGCCAAAGATTGAAATATTCAGCGGTTCAAAGTCAGCTCTCCAGCTTTTCCGTCGGGGTATATCTGCAGAAAAGCCATGCGAGGAATATTTCATCTACACCAACATTGCGCAGTGGACTCCTTTGCAGTGAAATCATAATGAAACTTGACGCACGGGGGGGGGGGGGGGACGAGCATGCTAACAGCCACCTAGGGCTGGGCACACCTTATCATACACCAACAGGGTGAGGGCGTGAGGGCGCAGTGCGATTACCAGCGGCTTCTGAAACACACGGTGCGCAAACACAGTAGGCAGTTGTGGCTTTCACCACATCAGCTGTGCTGACGAAGGGTCTGAAGAGAGTCGGAGCCTTTTTGCTTTAGCCTGCAAGAACAATCAGCGCGCACACTGGCATGGCTACACAAAGCTATAGTTGTGCCTCATACCTATTTTATCCCTCGTACAATGGATCTGGACAGATCAATCACTTTATTATAAAAGGCGCAAACACAACCTAGCACGGACAAACATTTTAGTGACCTCGGAGAGTTAAGGGTAGCACATACTGAGGCAGAGGACATTCTTTACTTCGGGCAATGATTGTAGGTAGAGACAGGTCTCGTCTCCTGCAGGAGTTTTTACAAATCACAGAAAAAAGTATGGAATGGCTTCTTTCTGTGTTTGCGATACCTTATTTCTGGCTTAGGCAGATAATGTATTGAGCGTCTTATGCAAGGCTAAGCCCGCCTCGGGAAAACAGCACTCCCTACTACTACTACTAAGAGGCGATGCTGGGTGTGATCTGTTAATTCGGGCACTCGGTCGAAGCAACCCCCCAAGCGGCGATGGTGATGGAGCAGTGGTGCTTTACAGGTGATGCTGAAGTTGAGGTAATCGGAGCTAGCCCTGATGATAGTGTGCTGATTATGAGAAAGTGTCGGTTACTTAGTGATGACTACAGGGAGCGTGGACAAAGTGTCTCGCATGATTGCCCCTCCATGGGTGGGAGTGGAAGCACGGCCGCTAGTCATGCAGCTCAACCGCGACTAACGGCTTCAGTGGGGATACATGTAGTATTTCGTTACCGTGACGGCGATGGTCTGTTACCGTTCTACTGTCACACGATAATTATCTGGTGAAGTCTCTCCTACGATTTTGTATCAGCACCCGCCGCGGTAGCTCAGTGGCTAAGGCGTTGTACTGCTGAGCACGACGACGAGGGTTCGTTTCCCGGCCGCGGTGGCCGCTTTTATGGTGGAGGCGCAAGGCAAAAACTCCCGTGCATACGAGATGATTTTGGCGCACGTTAAAGGTCCTCAGGTGGTCAAAATTAATCCGGAGTCCTCCTCTACGGCGCGCCTCATCGCCTGCGTTGCGTCGGTGCGTTAAACCCTTCAATTAATCAATGAAGTTTGTATCGGCCAAGAAAACCACGAAGACCCGTTTTGCACCGACCGGGTACACGAACAGGGGTCAATAATACTACTTCATCACCCGGCCGAAACCGAACAGAGTGAAGGGTCACGTCGTAGCGGGTCTTGCGTTCTTGCTGCTGACTTTCAGTTCGACTTAGCGCGAGTTCTCAGTAGTAGGCGTGCCGCGAAACGTATTGCTTATGAGATGGTGCGTCAAAGGCCACAGGGCATAGAAGAAAGTTGACTGAAAGGTAACAGGCGGGGAACGTCCAAAGAAAACGAATAATGGTGAGTATGCAGTCGTCTTTTGCGTAGCTGTTTTGTAACTGAAGGTTGCAAAGGGTAGGATCATGTAACATGTGCGGTGATTAGGGCTGATGTGTATGGATAGCATGTCCGCGAGGGTTCGAAGGAATCACCAAGTCAAACCGTTCGCCTGTGGATGGCAGCTGGGCGCTGTCTTGTGCAACGTGTTCGAGGCCCGCATAAGCTCTTCGACTACAGTGGATAGAAAAGCCGTGCCGCGGTCGCTCGGAAGGACGCCTGGTGCTCATGGCGCGAACTATGTTGCCCATGATGAAATCTGCACCGGCACTGTATCATCTGCGGCAGCACTGTTTCAAATGGGCAGCGGTCGTAATTCTACAACGGCATCCAGATTGCGACGAAGGTAAGGGTCCGAACAAATCAACGCCGACTGCCTCGAAATGTGCCAACCGACAAGAAAGATTCTTAAGTAGTCCGGTGGGAGCAGTGCCCTGCGCTTACGATGCTGGCAAAACGCGTACGAGCGGACCTATTCGGCCACAGAGCTCAGACCACAAGCAGCGACTACGATTGCTCGTACGTTTTCGCGAGGCCAAGGTGCCCAGTAGTAGCCGCATCGTGGTAGGTTTCGAGGATAGAGCGCCAGACTGTACAAGGCACAGCGGGTGCTCGCGTTCTGACGTTTGGAAGGTAATTTGGCTCCATGTTCGCCGATGATTTGCCAGATAACTGACTAGCCCTACAAAAGCAAAAGGTATGAGGATAGGCCCTCTCGTCAGTTATCTGACAAATCATCGGCTTCGACCTTTATTGACCAACAAGGGAGGTTTTTTTGTGGTGTCTTCGCGCGGAGCAGTTCTCGCAGAGGGCACTCGCGTCCGTGCAGAAGAACTTCAAGCAAGTAGAGGAGGACCCAGGACGGATGAAAAAGCGAGCGGTGGCCCTTTTACAGAACAGGGGGCTTGAATCCTTGAGTAACGGAGTGAAGAATGCGAAGGGTCAGGTTTTGAAGCTCTCTTTTAGTGCGAAGACACATAAGCCGGGTATTCATTTCCTTGCCATTACTTCGGAGCGGGGCACTTGGCAACTTGTGGTGTCATGGTTCTTGCAGAATCAGCTCATCAAACTCCGCTACATGGACCCGTTCCTGGTGCGTAACTCGGAGGACGTCGTCGACTACTTATCAACGGATAACCCGGGACTGTGCAGAGCAATGAGCATTGATGTAGAGGACTTATTCTATCCCATTCCCCATGACCAACAGATGCAGTGTGTTAAACAATGTATTACTGATGAGAATGACGAGTTTTCCCTCACAACCAGCAGCGGCACTTCTGTTGAAAGTTTTCTGGAGCTTTTGTCGTTTTATTTGAATTCTACAGTGGTCGCGTGGGAGGGGTGAACTTACAAGCAAAAATCGGGCATATGCATCGGTTCGAGAGTGGCTCCAATTCTTAGAGACATATTCCTAGCCAAGATTGATAGGAGCGTGCCCGAGCAGATGAAGGCATCGCAGATAGGGCCTTCCGGTTTGTCGACGACTATCTGGTGATTGTGGATCGAATGAAAGAAATACGCCCCAACCATGTTCTAGAGTTGTTCAAAAGGAGTGGAAATGGCTTGACCTTTACAATGGAAACACCGAAGGATGGCGCAATTCAGTTCCTAGACCTACGGCTCAAGTTTGAACGAGACCACGTTTGCTGGTCGTATGCGCCGAGATCTGAAAATCCGTTGCTGAGCTTCGCTTCTAACCATTCAAAGTTGGTGAAGTAAGGCTTAGCCATGTCGTATTTAAAGGCATCAATTAACAAGTCGTGTGTCCACATGATGCACGCAAGTTTCAAAGTTCAAGTCCGGAGGCTGACACAAGCGGGTTTTCCTACGACATGGCTTGCTTCAATTTCGGAGCGACTGTTGGCGAAATTGAAGCGATCGAGCCATGGGCCACCCTGCAGGGAGGAGCAGGAGGGTAGAAGGAAGATGATGGTGGTTCCCTACATACACAACCTGCCGCATTGCCTGAAAAAGGTCGCTGCGGGCTATGGCGTCGACGTTGTGTTTACGGCTCGGAACAAGCTTGGCAGAATCTGCGCAAGCGTTGCTAGGAGAATAGATGGAGAGTGCAAAGATTGTGAAGAACGCATCGTCAAGCACCGAAACCCGTATGTAGAGTGCAAGAAAGGTGTTGTTTACAACATTCCGTTGGATTGTGGACAGCACTACATCGGTCAAATCGGTTGCTGCTTAAATGTGAGACTGCGCGAACATGAGAATTCCACGAAAGGAACGCAGAACTCGAACCTTGCACTACATTGCAAAGCCTGCAAAGGGTGACATCCAGCTTGTAGGAGTGCGACAGCAGAATATGCGCACAAAGATGAGATGTCTCGCCTCATCGTTGAAGCTTACAAGATACAAAAATTTCCCCGCATTTCCCCGAGGGGAAGAATGTGAAAGTGCGAATGCACGAGTTGAATTTGCGCGGTTCGGTAATGTTCGCGAAAGAGAGATCACGCACACACACGCAACTACAAAGAAAGATGCATTTATTCACAGACACCTATTTGTGTTGTCGTTGTACTTGATTGCTAGAGCGGATCTCAGCTTTGAAATTTCGTGTCAGTACTCCTTTAAGCGGGTGCATTAGCCCTTCTCACGCCCGATTCCTGGCCAATCCCCCACGTGGGTATGTGCCATGTCAGCGGCCAGGCAGCGCGCGCCCATCTCCCCCCGTTGCCAAGGAAGACGAGGAACGCGCGCACCCGCAGCTGTTGCTATGTGGACGGACGGCGGTCGCCGGAATTCAGGGTCGCTTATTTATTTATTTATTTATTTATTTATTTATTTATAATACCCTCAGGGCCAAATGGCATTACAGAGGGGAGTGGATTACATTGAATAAACACATGGTACATGGTGGGGAGGAAAAAATACAGAGTTAGTACGATTACAAGCAAAAGTCAGCGTACAAACACAATACATTAAATAGATCCTGCGCATAGAATGTTAGCTACGGTTTCACGGAAAAGATGGTTGTCATGAATAGCAACAATTTCAGGGGGAAGGTGGTTCCATTCGCGAGAAGAACGAGGCAAGAACGACTGCGCAGCTGTGTTAGTACGATAGGTGATAATTCCAACCTTGTGATGGTGATCGACGCGGTGGGAAAAATACTGGGGCTGCGAAATGAGTTCGTCGCGCAAGGTGGGGTGGTGATACAATTTATGAAAAGTTGATAGGCGGGATACTTTTCTTCGAAGTGACAGAGTAGGCAGAGACAGATTATTTTTCATTGCAGATATACTAGCAGTGCGATTGTAGTTCGAAAATATGAAACGTGTGGAATTATTCTGAACTAGCTCAAGCGATGTAATTAAGTTAACGTGGCTGGGATCCCAAACCGAAGAAGCATATTCTAGTTTAGGTCGTACTAATGTTTTGTACAGGGTTAATTTCAATGAAGATGGAGCTTTGGAAAAGTTACGGCGTAGATACCCGAGCGTGCGGTTAGCGTTGTTGATTATCTGTTCGATGTGCAGAGCCCTTAAAAAGTGCATTCGTACATAAAGTGCATTCGCACTTAAAAGCAGGAGGCGTATGTCGCCAAGCCATCAGTAACACTACAACAAAAAGAAGTCAAATTTTTGGATGCAGCAATCGAGGGTCATGAGGGATGGTAATGCATGATAAGAAAACAGTTATCTTCCTGCTCTTTGCGCATATGTTGTGAATGGACTATCGAGTATAAATGTGTGTGTGTGTTTTTGTATTGAATAAACAGTTGATAGAGAGCGCTCGTGTTGTCCTCTTCTTGTGTTTCGTCTGTCCGCGCTTCAAACATGAAGACAAACTGTTGGATGAATCTATTTGAATCGGCTCCAGATAAACACATGGCTCATTGTTCCATTTGATCAAAACGTTAGATGATGTCCCCATCTGCACAATACGCAAAAATCGCCCCTCACTGCTTCGAGGAAGAAGGGAAACGTGGTTGTTACACCATCGGGGCTCCATCACTGCTTCAGTGTTCAAACATGCGTCCAGGTTCCAGCAGACTGAGTTCAAGACACTTGCAAACAAAATGCCGAATACAAGACAGGCACTACCGTCGAGCTATTACGTATGACATTAGCAATAAGCATTTCGCAATGGAGCGCATTTGCTGCCATTAACACTAAGCGCAAAAACGCAAGGCGTGAGAATGCGGCCTTATGATATGGCCTGATTATCCATATAATGGCTACAGCGCAGGTGCCCTTTTCGCTACAGTTGCCAGTCAACACAAGCACTGCTGGGAGTGAAGAGCGTGTACGGCTTTCGGGTGTAGCTCCCAGGAAAAGGGGAGGGGGGGGAATGGAAGGAACAAAGAAGTGTACCTTGTTTCTTTTTGAGAAATAACACATCTATTATATCAATGGTACGGTATTCGAGCCCCTCCTTCTAAATAAATGCGCACGAAAGTGCTACTGCTCCCCATTGAATAAGAAAATAAGAAAGCCCGCTGGCCGGGCTTTTTTTGTAGGTGATGGCCGTGAAATTGAGTTTAAACAAAGTGCAAGGTGGAGTACTCTGGTTTAGTTCTCGGGTATTTCATGTAAAGCTGTTCATTGTATTTGCCCTGATGCTCGGAGGTATCTTTCATATCAACCCAATTGTGGTGAACCCCGCCGCCTCAAAAGTTTAGTCTCCGTAAACCTCTCGCATGGCGTACGTCTCCAGCTACACAGTTGTATAGCGGCACAGTAGCGGAACATTTGTAGTGTAACACACGTTTCTCCTTTTCCACCGCTTCAAGAAAAGCATATTCCAGTTTCTTTAAATCTGTACAGCAAGAGCATGCCTCCTTCTTTCGATGGGCCTCTCGTACGGCTTGTCGCCTTCATCGATCCCTAGTAAGACACACAGCGCACTATTGGAATTTAGGTGCTCAAGGCAGCCCGAGAACCAATTTCCGGTGGCCCTACAGCGAGAGTGGAGAACCTCATACCGTTCCGACTTCGCTGTCATGGCACCACGCAAGCCTTCCAAGGGAAGCATTGTTCAGAGTTTCTGCAATCTTAATCTTTCTTTGTTAGCTGCAGGAGACACTGCAGTACGAAATGAGCTGTTTGTTTGAATGATGTATTCCTGCCCTCACCTTATCGACTATATATAGCTAAAGGGAGCTTCACACTCCAAAATTCAGGACGCATATTGCGCTGCCTCCAAAGCATAACCCAGAGTTCTACGTACTGCCTACGGTGTTTTTGAGGCATCACGCAAAAGAAAATTGATGTGCCTCCCTTCACAATTTTGGGTTTGTCATTTTGCTAAAGCATTCTTGAAAACTTAAATATTCATGGTCGTGCGCGTACGTGCGGTACACACTGATTATTGTTAATTATTTCTTGCTGTTGGGGATTTCAGTTATACATGTAACCTTAACCAAAATCGTTTAAAGCTAAGCAGCAACACGCTTACTTATTCGTGGAAAGTACTACAAGGATTACTCAGAATATTTGCGCCTCCTCAGCAACTTAAGGCGATATGACGCCCTTGCAATTCACAAGTAGGCCACTTCGCTGTGCAAATACAACTCGCATTACACCTTGTTTCACTCTGCAAGGTGTGCAAGGTGTGGCCAACACATGATGGAGCGCAAATCCTCCGCAGAAATGAGCACTTTCCGTTTCAATAAACTGCGAAGTATTTAAAAACGGCATTAACCGTACTAAAAAATTAGGCTTTTTAAATTTTCAAGGTATATGCACACCGACAGTGTCGTTCAGGTGCCGCACAGGAGGCGGGAAATTGTGGAACGATCCCCCCATACGGGAACTTTTAGCGCCTACAAAAGAACTTCTAGACAGGACAGCCGCTTTGTAACTTATTTTCCATTCCATCTTCAACATATTACTTGTTGATACGGTTGATCATACATGCGCAGTTTGCCCGACAGGCAAGAACAGAGCAATCTGCACTTTCTATCTCTATCGTTCTTTCATTACTGCTGTGCTTAATTTGACACGTACATGTTCTTTAATAACTTTCCCCAGTCCGTCATCCCTTCATCTTTTCCGTTCAGTTTCCTTCTAGCTTCCTGTGGCGCTTCTTTGGTTTAAGAATATTCATGTATGCCCTGCTTCCTGTCCTGTTTTCGTCATTTTCTGGCTTTCTTTTATCCGCCTTCATTCCTTGATTTTCTTTTGATTGCTTTCCTAGGTTCTGTTTTGCTGTACATCACTGTCTTAACCTCACTAAATTTTATTAATAAAGTTCAATGATGACAGAAAGTTTGTGTACAAAGATCGTCACAAAAAAACTCGTAGCGGAAAAGTTCCAATACTGACAGCGCTCATCGTACCTTTCGACCTTCCAAAGTCAGCTAGGATACGCACGCCTCACCAACTGCGCTAGGCAAGACGCTCTACTCTGCTGGTGAAAACATCTTTTACGAAGCAACTGGAGCCGATGTCCTCTGCTTAAGGCAGGGCGTTCATAAAGGCAATCTTATCCAAAGCAGCCATCTCGTAGTTCTCTTTGTCCCTTTCGGCGCACGGCAAACGGCTAAATGAGCCGTATTCTTCCAGATCTTCCGATTACTCAGCTTTGCTTGCCTTTCTCTTATTTGTCGTTCTGAATAGAGTTTTACTGCAGACTATAGACACCGGCGCCAACTTAAACGCGTACATCTTTCTGATCCGGTACTGCAGCCGTACGTCCGAAGGAGCTCGTAACAAGTGCTCGCATACTGTAAATAATGCACTCCTTCTATAAATAAACAAAATAAACACAGTAGCCATGTCGTATTGTCTATCCTTTTGTTTGGTCGAGCCCGAGAAAATCAGGTGATATCAGTGCAAACGAAAAAAAAAAGATTAATCAAAAGGGGGCAACAATGTTTCTAAAGCGGTCCTGTTCTTTCCCGTCCAGAGGGACAAGGGCGTCCCAAGAGGTTGATGGCAACAGAGTTTCGCGAGTATCGTGGTCTGGTATTGACCAGAAGACAGGCGGAGGTAAGGAAAGCTTTCGTAATCGCGAAGACCTCGTCTGTTCCATGAGCTCCACTCGTATAAAAGTTTAACATGGCAAGGTGCCGACGTGATTTCCTATTGCTTTGAGCTGCGACACTTAGAGGAAGGAGCAGTTAATGAAAACCCTGTGCAAAAAATTAGCAGTGGCTTAGCTCGGCTATGCCAGAATATACGTAGCCTGAGTTAAGGTTCAGCTGGTTATTCTTAGCTTTCCAGGTTGTCTCGGATTAGCTTCATTATCCTGCTTACTGCTGCTTCAATGCCACACACACAGTCTACGCACTATGTGACATGTATATTTATCAAGCGGCTACGGCGCAGAGTAACCAATCGCCCCAGAGCTGAGCTGGTTCTACAGGCGCACGCCGGTGTTGCTGCGACGCACGAACCATCGGTTGCACTCCCGGCCACCCCTCGCATGATCATCAAGTGGACCGGGCCGCCACGTGCGGAACCGAGGTCGGCGAAGATGCTGGACGCGTGGGGTGTGGTTCCACAGGCGCACGCCGGTGTTGCTGCGACGCACGAGCCATCGGTTCCACTCCCGGCCACACCTCGCATGATCATCAAGTGGACCTGGCAGCCACGTGCCGCACTTCCACAGCACGCCTCTCCAGGAGCCACGCGAAACTGCTCAACCTCGGCCAGTGTAGCTCACGCTACAAAATCGTAGCAACTCCCATCTATAAATTGGGCATACACCATTCTGACTAAATGCTTTAATGTTATCGCGTTTCGGTACGTGTTACTTGCTACAATAGCGTGAATATTGGCCGGGCGTTGGCTAATTGAAACCCTTCACTCCTTACCTTAAGGGATTTAGCAGCGTGTCACACTCTAGTCACCGCCTTCATTAAAAATATTTTACAAAACTGCCTCCTGCACTCGTCTCGAATTTACAATAGGCCGGTCAGGATCAACGACGCGCGAAGCTGAAAATGTAAATCTGACATTAAAGTTTCAAATTTCAATCCACGCAGGACCAATCCTACGCTTCTGTGCTGTGCTTGCATTTCTCAATTGGTACTAAAACAACACCAGTTATACTGCAAGCTGTAACAAGTTTCAGGCTCACATTCATGATTGTGTCGTTGGTGTTCGATTGTGCGCTGGCTTTACGCATGCCTAAATCTGAGGCGCATTCTGGAAGCGGTAACTCCATGTTTGCTGCAAATCACGGATTAAAGGTTAAAGAAGAACGAACAAATAGTAGCAGGAAACGTAGAACCCCTATCATGCCTGTGGAGTGCAAACCATTGCACCCCGCTTGTCCACATTTATGCTGAGTACGCGTCATGTAAACAGCGTCTCAGACCGGGATGTAACGCGGGTTTCAAAAGGGTATTTTTTGCTCCCCCTCTCTCTTTTTCTTCCTCTCTGGGTCTGCCTCGCTTTCCGACCCTTTTCAAGGAAAATCACTGAAATTTAAGAAAGGGAACTCACAAACTAATACCTCTGTTAAATCCCACGTAGGATATACGCCGCGCTTCCCACCAATTTGGTGTAGCAAGGAACGAGTATACAACTAACCATCGTATGTTGTGTCAAGCATCTCTACTGGGTTCATGGCCTGACGCTGGTCTTTAATATAAGGTTTTCCGGACCTTAAATGCGTTCTTTAACCCGACGGGTTTCGCCTTAAAATATTAAACGGCGGTGTAAGCCTTTCACCGCTAATCCGTGAATACCAACTTAGGAGGACATTTTATAGACCACCATCTAGACCTCAAGAACATTGCCGTGTACTTGTGGTTTGTTTAACCGGGACTATGACCTTTCATTTTGTGAAACTGTGTAGAGGGGCGCATATTGGCTTCCAACCTCTCCAATGAATACACCAGTTAACCTACCTTAAGGTTAAGACGATGTGGATGGCCCATCGCTAGCGCGGGGTTCATGAAGAAGTAATGGCGGAGTACAAGTGGTAGCGACAAGGCGTTCTGAAAGGTAGCGCACTGTGCCGGGTCTTCTCCGCTCTTAACACCCTCATTTGGCCGGCCTTCATAAACGTGAGACAAATACCGCGTAATTAGGAAGACAGCTCGTAGAGGACGCCTGTCTGTCTCCCATGGGTTTAACGCCGCCGGAAAAACTATTGACGGTCCCTATGGTGTTACTCGGCGCAGAAATTTTCCCTTCGATACCTTCCCTTACTGCGACCCTATCCTCCTCCTTATCTTCTGGCTGTTCTACCCCATAGTGTTTTATGGTAATATATACTATACAGGGAAATCTGTAGTGAATTTCGAGGTGAGGCGAGCATCGGAGAGCGTGCCGTCTTGCAGTGGTCAGGAACGGTCCACTTGCCCTTCGCATGGCTTATAAACAAGCTTAAAAGTTGCCTAAGGCTGCAAAAAGCAACGTTATTGCAAATTATCGCTAAAAGTTGTTGATTTATTTAAAAATCCATCTTCAGGAGAAGTATTTGTGGTGAATTATTTGGAAGTTTCAAGCAAGACGAACAAAAAAAACATTCCCATTTTTGTTGATTTTGGCTTCAAGAGCGATAAGACGCCATGTGGTAAGTCAGGTCAAGTAGGCGAAAAACGTTTCTAGTTGTTATGGCAGCGCCCAGCACGGCACCCACCTGCAGCGACAGATTTTCTCCAGTATATAACTTTAAGCTCTCCCGGATAAGGTTTGGCATTTCTGGCAAATTAGATTGTGCCTCCACGCTAATAACAAACGCTTCTGTTCCCTGACCGAATGCTGACCCCGTGCACGCTGGTCAGGTTGTATCGACCGCGCAGTGTCACGTGACTGTTAGTCGCAACATTCCGTGCTCATATGAGAAGCCGTGGTTAGGCCTGTTCGGTGTTATTAGAGACGATGAAAAACACGGCTCTAATTCTCCCACAGCTGACAACTTTTAACAGCGGAGCTGTTTTACAAGTCGCAAGTTCGGTGTTGCAGCAAGAACTACCAAGAAAATGCGGAGCGCTCATGAGCTCGTGCCTCGCGGCGACCGCCGAGACCCTGGCTCGCCCACTGGCTTTAGCCAAAAAATAATAAAAAAAGCTTTGACACTGTCGTCAAGCGCTACCATGCATGTAATACTAGGCATAAGAATACTAGGCATAAGAAACACGACGATATCGATGCATATGACGATGACTACTACTAGCACAGTGAAAAGAAATGACGGAACATATAAATAAATAATGTTAAACTTCCGGAAACGCGGGGTGATGTGTCCTTCAGTGCTCACGTATACGAAAATCCTCCAGCTTCACTATGGTTCAAGTCTTTTGAAACTTAGTGCAAGCTTCGCCAGTTGTGCTGGTGTAAGTCTACAACTCTGAGGATGACTTTGTATCCACCACTCGCCGCGAAGACGACGACGAACTCTTCGATGCACAGCACGACAATTAAGAGTCCCGCAATTATGCAAATCAACAATGATGCTGAAACTTAACTATATGCCCGGCAACGCTCATCTACAACAACTTCGCCATTCAAGTTTTGCGCATATGCTCAAGCTGATGATGGTGATGATGATGATGGTTAGAGTTTTTTGGCGCAAGGCCAGTTGGGGCAAAGAGCGCCAAACAAAAGTATCTAAAATAAAATAGTGGCTACTAAAGCCAAAACAACAATAAAATCAATTAACGCCAATGGTGATGGTTGGTGTATAGGGCCAGATTTGATTATGCGTGATAGGAAATGAGGTTTAAAAAATTCACATCTGACAAGTACTCAAACACACGTTTAACGGAAAACATGGCATCATCACCCAGAAACAGAGATGGATGTAGGGGAACATGTTGTCTGTAGAGTTCTCTGAAGTGTTTGTGTCGTGTTGTGTGAAGTGCCTTGCATGTGATTAGTATGTGTACTACGGATAGGGCCTCTCCGCACCTGCTGCACTGGGATCTAGAAGATCGCGTCAGCAGATACGAGTGCGTCGCATGGGTGTGCCCTATCCGCAGCCTACCCAAGGCGACTTCCGTGTGTCTGTTGTGTGAGTCAGCTGTGTACCGTCCCAAGTGTGGCTTTATTACATGTAGTTTGTTGTCTGTCTGTTCGTCCCAGTGTGTTTGCCATGTTCTGCACAGGTGTTGTCTTATGTGTGGCTTGAGGTCTGTGTAGGGTATCGTTGTAATGTCTACAGTGTTCCTGAGTGCAGCAGCAGCGGCCCTCTCGTCTGCCAACTCGTTCCCAGCGATCCCAGCGTGTCCTGGGAGCCAGCAGAGGAGCAGCTGATGCTTCTGTGCATACACAGACATGATAGTGTTAAATACAAGATTAACTATGTTGTTTTTGGGGGTGTATGCGATGACAGTGCGCGAACAACACTCAAGGAATCTGTGTAAATGATAGACTTCGGAATTTGATTTTCAATTATGTGTCGTACAATCAGTAAAATTCCATATGCTTCTGCTGAAAAAAATTGTTGTGTGGACGCTCATGGTTCTGGCTGCACTGAAATTCGGACCATGAGCAGCGCAGGAGACCATAGTCGAGGTTTTAGACGCGTCACTGTAAATTTCTGCAAGTGGGTATTTAAACTGCAGAGACAGAAAGTGCTGCAGTATTGCAGCTCGCGGTACCCGATTTTTGTCAAGTTTCATAAAAGAAAGGTCGGAGGAAACAGGACGAACTTTCCAAGGAGGTAAAATGTCTGAAAAGGATTATCTGTACACATCTAAAAACGAAGCGCTCAGATCCGAGGCTCGCTCTCTCACTCTAAGTGAAAAGGGCAGAGGAACGGATGGGCGATTTACAAAAAGCACAGATGTGGATGTGTCGTTAAAGATAGGATAAAAAGGATGGCTATTCAGCGATGAAATTTTAAAAGCATAAAGTAAGTCCATGTACGTCCGTTGGTTCTCAAGGCTCCACTTATTACACTCGGCATACAGACTCTCGACAGGGCTAGTGCGAAAAGCATCCGACGCAAGCCGCAGCCCCAAGTGTAGCACTGGGTCAAGCATTCGCAACGCTGTTTTAGTCGCCGACCCATATACCACACTGCCATAGTCTAAACGAGACCCAACCAAAGCAGTATAGAGCCGTAGTAGGAGTTCTTTGTCGGAACCATACGATTGATGGGATAGAACCTTAAGTATATTAATTGTTTTCAGACATTTATGTTTAAGTTTCTTGATGTGTGGAAGGGAATGTGAGTTTCTGGTCAAACACAACACCTAAGAACTTGCGCTCCTAGTTCACAGGAAGCGACACGCCATTCAGAGTAATGTCTGGGTCCGGATGGACCCCGCGCTTCCTGGAGAACACAACGCATGAGCTTTTTGCAGGATTCAATTTAAACCCATTCTTGTCTGCCCACCCGGCAAGCTTCTTGACACCAAGCTGGACTTGACGTTCGCATATTGACATATTACATGATTTAAAAGATATTTGCACGTCGTCTACATACATTGAATAAGAGATTGTTGGTGGCAGTGCCTTTCCAATAGAGTTCATCTTTACGATAAAGAGAGTGCAACTCAACACGCCACCTTGCGCCACGCCATTTTTTTGGACGTGAACCTTTGAAAGTGCACAACCAACTCTTACTCTGAACGTTCTCTCCGACAAATAACTAATAAGGGTGTTCAACATATTACCCGAAACACCGAATGACCTGAGGTCACTAAGGATCCCATAACGCCAAGCGGTGTCGTAGGCCTTCTCGAGGTCGAAAAAGACAGTTAAGCAGTACTGCTTATGCACGAAGGCATCCTTGATGTATGAGTCAAGTGCAACCAGTTGATCGTTTGTCGATCGCCCCACCCTAAAGCCTGCCAGGCAGCTCTCGAGAAGACCATTATACTCGAGGAAGTACACGAGCCTGCGATTGATCATCTTCTCAAAGAGCTTGCACAGGCAGCTCGTCAGGGCTATTGGACGGTAACTTGAGGGGGACGACGGGTCCTTTCCCTCCTTCAAGAAAGCCACTACAATGGCCTCCCTCCAAGAATGTGGAATGTGCCCCGAAAGCCATATTTTATTATATAGATGTAGAAGTGCTTCAAGTGTGTCTGCGTGTAGGTGTTGTATCATTGTGTATGTAATGTTGTCTGGGCCTGGAGCTGAGGGTTTACACGTGCTCAGAGCAGCCCTCAGCTCATGTAGTGAAAACAGGGAATTGTAAGAAGTCTGTGATTTGTTGTTGTCGTGTAGGGACTTCTTTTCACAAGAGGCTTTATGTTTCAAGAAAGAGAGTGAGAGACAACCTTTAATAGAAAAGGATGACCACTGGTCACGATGGGGGAAAGGAATGGGGAGGGAGGGTAAGAGAAAATAAACAAATTAATGCTGGTCGTTCTCAGTAGAGTCAATAACTGGGCCAGTTCTTGGAACCTGCAATTCATGGGCCAGTTCATGGTGATCGCAATGGGGTTTGTGCACATACACCAGTTCGTTCGGGGGAGGACCCGCTCAAACAACCCGTGCCAGACCGCTTTTAATTGAATAAACCGCTATTTCATATAATAGTTGTGCATCAGTTTGTTGTGGATCGGGATGGGGTTGGGGATATTGAAATGTACGGTGCGTGGCGAAAGCTGGGCACCACCAAACTAGGTGTGTGAGGTCTGATGGAGTGGTGGTACGGCAGTAAGGACATCGAGGGGGCAGGTGAGGGGTATACCACTTGCGAAGTGTTTCAGGTGTGTACGCTGAATTTGCAATATATTTGTTAATAAAAATTTCGCCTGAGCGGGGAATAGGAGGTAGGCGGCTGAGGTAGCCAGCTGGAGTTAGGGCTTTTAGACGTGTGCGTCGGTCCTTCTTGTGCTGGTCAATACGCATCGCTGGGGAGGGAGAGGGGGACCGCGACAGCCTTACCCCAGGCACCAGTGGAGGATAAGAGGGGGAACTCTCCTGAGCGGCTATATGAGCCGCCTGGTTGCCTGAAGAAAATGGTTCGTGGCCAGGTACCCAGTCGACGCGGATGTTGGTGTTGTTCCGTTTGAGGAGTTGAATTTGAAATAGAATTTCGTGGACGACAGGGTGGGTCGAATCATATGATCGCAAAGCTGTGAGGGCCTCGTACGAATCTGTGAGTATGCGTATGGAGGGCGGTAGAGGTGGGTCACAGTCAAAGGCGATAGCTGACACTGCGTTGTTAATAGCGTACAGCTCCGCATCGAGGCTGGAAAGTTCTTTGCCAAGTATGGTAGTGTACCCTGAGAGAACCAGTGCCTCAGGGCATGTCCAAGCAAGGCCCGCGCAGTACTGGTTTACGCTTGCGTCCGTGAAAATGTCCAGTTCGTTCTGAAGGCGATCCCTTTGGAGGCGTCGGATTCGCCGCTGTCGCAATAGAGTATTAGTACGCTCTATAGGTCTGCTATGCGTAGAAGTATCAATTGCTGGACGCTGCCAGGGTGCTATGGGGACTGGGTAATTGGAAAGTACTGGTGGTCTTCTGGCGTCCCACGCTACTAAGGCGTGTCCCTGGTGTGTAAGGGGTCTTTCGAAGTCCGCCTGGGCTTTGGCCTCCTGAATGATGGCTTCAATAGGAGGAAGAGGTACAGCTTGCTCCAGTTTATCAATGGGTGTATGCTTTGGTAAGCCAGTGACTGTCCATAGGGTCGCCCGATGTAGCACCTGAATGGTTTTGGTGTCGGTCTTGTTGAGGTCGTAAGCCGTTGCACCGTACGTGAGGGTGCTCACAGTGACAGCCCTGGCCATGTTCAAGATGGCTTTCTGCGATGCTCCACCATATTTATTCGACAATCGACGAATGGAGTGCAGTATGGCATTCCATTTCTGTTTTAATCTTTTGAGCCAAATGCCAGGACTGTTTTTTGTTCCAATGGGAAGGCCTAGGAGTGTAATGGGCTCAGTTGAAGCAGATACAACGCAGTTGGCTAGGTTGACTACAATTTCTTGGGGCGGGTCAGGTGGCCTACAACCGTATACTGCCAAAAATTGTCCGTGTAGTGTGCTGAACTGGACACGTGTTGGAAGTGTTGTGCGAGTGTGTCAGCCTGGTCTTCCAGTGTGTCCCCTGTTGAACTGACCAGGGGCAGGCTTTGTGTCTGTTGTCCTTTGAGTTTGCGTATACGTGTCCATACTTTCCGTGTGTCTGTGTAGGAGTTTATTGATGTTATGAATGTACGCCACCTCTCTCGTTTTGCCTCACGGCGCACACGTTTTCCTAATGCCTTGGCCCGTTTGAACAAGAGGAGGTTTCCCGACGTGGGGTACCGACGAAGGATACCCCACGCCTTGTTCTGGGCCTCTCGCGCCCGCCTACAGTCCTCATTCCACCACGGCCTCCGCTGGTTGCGCGGGGCACCAGAGGCGTGGGGAATGGACTTTTCGGCGGCGTCGAGGATGTGCGCCGTGAAGAGTTGCGTAGCTTCTTCGACGTGTAGGTGTCCTATGGATGTGTGGTGTAGTTTGGATGTCTCTGTAAATGTATTCCAGTTAGCTCGTGCTTCATTGAACCTATTAATGGAAGATTGACTGCATGGGCCTTTACCTATGTATGTGAGTGAGGTGGGGAAGGGGTCACTACCGTATGGGTCAGTGCCCACACCCCACTCGAGAAGAGGAAAGAGAACTGCGGAGCCAATCGCCAAGTCAAGACATGAGTATGTGTTGTGTCCTATGTTATGGTATGTAGGCTGTTTATTGTTGAAAAGGCGTGCTCCTGAAGATGTAAGGAATTTCTCTATAAGGCGACCTCGGGCATCCGTGCGAGAAGAGCCCCAAAGAGTGTTGTGAGCATTAAGGTCGCCTGTCAGGATGTATGGTTCGGGCAGCTGGTCAACCAGCGCCTCGAAGTCAGAGCTTAAAAGTGAAACATCAGGAGGAATGTATATGGAGCATACCGTTATCAACCTATTAAATATTATTGTTCGAATTGCCACAGCCTCAACGACAGTGTTCAGAGTGACAGGGTGGCATGCTAAAGATTTCCGGGCAATTATGGCCACACCCCCAGACGAGTGCGTGCAGCCATCCCTGTCCTATCTGTATATCAAGTAACTGTTCAAGAAATTTGTGTTCTTGGAATTCAGGTTTGTTTCCTGAGCACACATTACACTTGGCTGATTGGCATGCAGAATCTCATGCACGTCGTCAAGATTATTCAGAAGGCCTCTGCAGTTCCATTGAACAATATTTTCTCTTCCCATTATTATGTGTTCAGAGCTACTGGAGTGTGATTATTTATGTAGGGTCTTTCGGGGCTTGCACTCTTGGAAGGGGTTTTCTGGCCTTCTCTACTGACCTGGACGTCGCAGCCCGTTCTTTCCGCTGCGATGGAAGCCGGAAGGGCTCGACGTCCATGTCGTCATCTGAAGGCAAGGGGGTGCCCAGTGGACTGGGCCCCCTTGACGTTGTACCCTTTCTGGTTTCTTTGCCTGCGCTTCCAGTGCCGAAGGTGTGGGGAGCACCACAGATGGCACCGGCAGTGAGGCGGGGGAGGGGGTCGCTGCGACTGCCTCCGTCTCTATCTCCGTGCCCTTGCATGTGCTTTGGGCCGGTGGAGAGGAAGCAGTGGATGCAGCGGCATCCCCAACAGACGTTGTTGCCACCACAGCCGCTGCTGGGTGAGCTAGCGGTGCAGAGGCTGGTTGGGCTGCCTGGGGCAACCCTGGGGGAGGGGGGCGGGGGCGGGACCAAGTCCGACTCGCGGTACTGGGTCCCCGCCGAAACCAGACGCCACTCCGCCCCCCGGCGAGCTGCGTCGGCGTACCTCCCCAGGGAAAAAGAGGCGAACCTCTTTCGCGCCTCCGGGAAGGTGATGTTTTCCGTGACTTTGACGTTGAATTTTGAACGTCTCGCAGGCTTGCGAATACGCGCCGTGAGGTCCTTGGCAATTCACACAAAGCAATTGATTAGAGGGACAATTATCAGACTGATGACCTTGTTGCGCGCACTTGGCGCAGGTTAGTTGGCCTCGACACGAGTTGGTACCATGCCCGAACCGCTGGCACTTGTAACAGCGCCGCGGATTCGGGATGTACGCTCGGACAGAGCACCGGATGAATCCTGCATTGATATGATCGGGAAGAGTTGAACAGTCGAATGTGAGAATGATGTGCCTGGTAGGTATTTCCTTATTATCTCGCCTTATGGATATTCGCCTGACTGCCGTCACACCCTGATTTCTCAGGCCTTCTAGAAGATCGGCTTCCGTCTCGTTTGCCAGATCTGACTCTGAGATCACGCCCTGCGAGCTGTTGAGGCTGCGGTGGGGCGTGACCTTGATGCCAAGATCGGCAATACGGTTCTGGCTCAGGAGATTTGTGGCCTGTTGCTGGGTGGTGACTTCTACCAGCAACTCTCCAGTTCTTTGCTTTTTGGCTTTGTAGTGTTTACCGATTATTCCTTCTATGAATTTTGTAATCAGAAACACGGACATTGAGGCAACTGGCTTGTCTTTTTCAAGGGATTCGATAATCAAGAATCGGGGATAATTATCAGGTTTCGGGAGAGTGAAAGTTGGAAGGGGTGGGTACGTAACATCGGTGCGGCCCCTTTTCAGGGACCGATCGGGTTTGCGGGGGGGGGTTTAGATTTATCCATGTGGCATTGGAAAAAGTAGGGGACGGGGGTACTTTCTTCTCAAACCTTACCCTAATAGCTTGAGAGGTCCCGGAGCTCCCTGCCTGGTAAACAGACAGGGAGCCCATCCGCCGGAGCTTGACCTGGGCTCCGACGGCCACCGTTGGAGGTTTCTACCCTTCACCTTAAACCTCATTACCACGGTCGGTTACAGCGTGAGTATGGGGGCTCGGGGTCCGCGGTATCGCCAGTACCGTCACCAAGATTGCTCAAGGTGCCCCGTGCGGGGATATGCTCAAGCTTCCCTGAATTTCTTTCTCGCAGCTTCTTGGCCACTGCTGATTGCCTTTATACTTATTTATTTGCATTTTCTCTAATTGTCACCTGTCTGTTGCAGGAACAAGACTGGTGAAATCCGCCTCTGAGGAAAAGAAGAGGAGGCTAGATGCAACTTCGAAATTGATGATGTCAAGGGCCCTCCGTGATTAGAGCCTCTTTCAATTCCGCACACAGTCATGCCGAGGACCGCGTTAAGGAAGGACAATTCTCTTTCCCTTTTACTTCCCTTTCATGAAAGAGCTCAATCAAGTAGCAGCTGGAACGGGATTTGCTTTTAGCGTGTGACCGCTACGGAAAGAAGTTAATATTTCACCTAATTAGTTTATTCTGCATTGTTATTTGCGTTAATTTTTAAGTTACAGCATTGTAAACGGCTAATAGCCTTTCCAAGACTCGCTTAAGAATGCCCAGGAGGTACTGCTAGCTAAAAGCACTTGTTAAAAACACAAGCGCAGTTGTATCAAAGAAAATCTCATTTAAAAGAGATTTCGCTAATCATATCTGACTTTGTCACTAGCTGTTTCATATATATGCGCTACTGGTCAGTAGGTACGGTAGGCGTCGGAGTTCACCCTGGCACATACATCTTTTTATTGTTTTTGTGAGCTAGGCGCCGAATTTTGGAGAAATGTTAACTGAAACAAACCCCACCGTCTGGGCTGTGATACCATATGTTACAATGTTTGTAAGCTAAGTTCTGGGTCTTTCGAAAACGCATCACCGGAAAAAGTTCCTACATTCATTTATTTTACGCTTTCATGCCCCTGCCTCGGTGTTTTTCTCTTTTTTTCAGAAAAATGCTTATGCAAGTTCCACCAATCCCGTTTCACCATGCATTCGCGATTAGAAATGTCACAAATTGAATTACGGGAAAGCGTATGGGGCGTCGATTCCTGTTTTCAGGCTAATAAACACAGGCGGCTGCTGCGACAGGTATATTTCTATTAACGACAGAATCTTCTACCGGTATGTGTCAATCTGCTTCTACGCATAGTGTTACTTAAGCGCTTCTTTATTGGAAATTTGCCGTGATAATGCCATCAACGAATTTGCTTTTCCAAACCGTTCCCTCCACTTACACAACAGCGGTGCCCACTGCACCATGCTGCCGCTCTGTTTTTTTTTTTTTTCGAATTCACAGTGTTTGCCGCCAGAGAACAGTTTATGTGGCCCCTGCTCTGGAGCAGCCGGAATAACAACGCTCAAATGGAAAAATAGTCACGAGGACACCTAAGCACGCAATATGATGTAGCGATTGCGAAAAGCATAAATGTCAAATTACTTAAGGTGTCTTTTTAATTTCATCTTCATCGTTTTCCCTTTGTACCCTTCTACAACATCCACATCGGACGTCCTTAGTCCCACCATCCGGCTTTCCCACTTAGGCTATGGTCCATCCTTTTTTTAATCGAGGTTATTGATTTACGTTTTATTTTAACACGTTCACACTGAACGCGCCCCGTCTGTAAGGACAGCCAGCGTGTTAAACGTTGTTAAAGCGAATCTTTGAACCTCTCACTGATGTTGTCGGTAGTCCACCCAAAGCGCAGCTCCAGGAAAGCCATGTTTCTCTGATGATGGCGATAATTGTGGGTGAAGCGAAGAAAAACTAAAACGCTCCTCGTGGTCGTACTCCAACCTCAATACTTCGCGTTTTGAAGCCGACGTCTATCCGATCGCTCCATTCCGGCACGGTCAAAGCAGTTGGGATTTGGATAGGGGTTTATGAACGTGCAAAATAAGATATAAAATGCGCCCCTCCGTCGAACGACTACGGTGGTTGGAGGCTATAGCATGCCCTTATAAGTAACGCGTGGACCCAGTACACCAGGCCATACACCAGACCGGGACAGCCATACACCGGAAGCATACACCGGGAAGCATACACCGGACCGGGACAGCCACAAACCCTGCTAACATAGAATGACATCCTCTCTCACTAACGACTACACCGCCAACAGTTTCCTTCCCCCCATAAGAAACTCACCAAAGAGGAAGGAGTTATACTTCGACAGCTCCAAACTAACCCCGTCCCCCACAACACGCTCTGACACGAAATATTCCCCACCCAATACTCCCCTCAGTGCATCTTCTGCCCCACATCAGGAACACTATACCACATAGTGTGGGCATACCCGAACATCCCAGACTTCCCTCCCAATCCCAACCCTACCCCTTCCCAGTGGGCGGCGGCGCTGACCAGCTCCGACCCCTGCTCCCACCTTCGGCTGGTGAATAGGGCACGGAAGGCCGGCTACAGCCAGGGAGTCCTGAACTAGGGACACCCCTTACTGGTCCGGAGTGACTGCACTCAACGGATGGGACAAATAAAGTTTTTCCTCCCGGTTCTCCTCCTCCTCGTCTTGAGTGCAGTTTTCCTATAACGCATATCTGAATGTTGGGAAGATATGGCTGTCAGAAATGTACCGAAATACTCCCCCAGGTCCGAAGAAACATAGTCTTACTGTATTTTTACCGTTGACGTGACTCGGTTTGCTCAATAAACCTTCATATTGGTTAGAAGCCTGGTATAACACCAGCACGCGCCTGTACACGCAGCAGGTTATTTGGAACTCAACCTATATTATGTCATGGCCCATATTGTATGCCGACATATTTTATGCCATGACAACGTAAAGTAATGTGATACCATACTTTCGAACGTTCGGCAAGGTTACAAAACCTGTTTTACCACCTCCTTATATACTATTACCGGGAATCGCAATGCCTTCTGCCAAAGCCGACAGCCCCGAAGACCTGGAATTTGTTTTGGTCTTGCGTTTTCCCTGTTGTTGGTTATTAGAAGCTGGGTGTTGTCTTTGTTCGAAAGATTGCTAAATGCAAAAGCTTACGCCTAGCTCCAACTTTTCGCGCTCCGCACAGGAGCGCCGTCGCAAGGAATGGGGCGACGCCGGCAATGTTTCTTCCGGAGCAGTATCCAAAACTATACTTGAATACACGCCTTGAGCTAGTGTGTGCAATTTTAAGTCTTTGAATGTGATAAAAAGGTACGCACAAGAAAAAATCTGTTGCGCACAAGCATCAGAAGTCAACCGACCGCAAGGAAACAGCAGGGAGAGCGAGCTCGAGTGAAGCAGACGACAAATGCGAGAATCCTATAAGCCGACGGCACGGAGACGCGCTCCGCAGCGCCGCCCGTGGTAGCGCTCACCGGCGATGGCAAAAGTTGTTGGAAAGTGTTTTCTTAAATGAACACGTTCAGTGATGTACTTATATTCGCCTCAAATGGGCCTAAAGTTTCCTTTCCGGTGGAAAATGGAGAGACGTATCAGCCATGTCAGAGAATTTAGTAGTTATGAAAAGTCTTGTTTATATACAGTTTATGTGTGAACATTTTTATGCTTTTGCTCTTTCAAGCGCGCGGTAATTTGTGCGCCGCTTGTGCACCAACGACACTGAATGTCGACCTACCGAGTTTACTTTACGACTCCATATTACAACAACACGCTACCAGCGGTTCAAACTGCTGTCGTCGACTAAGGGAGTTTACTCACGGGAAGTTTGCTTGCGTTGCTGTCGCTTGCTGTGCGCGCGCTCCGCCTTTCGAATGTGCAACTCTTCACTTCAGCTCAATTTCTCAGTCGCATACAAACTGGGCCATTAGTGAAACGTCCGGAGTAATTTCGCACTGTACTGAGGTCACCGTAAAAGAGGAACGGTTGAACGAATAAGAAGCCGGGTTCAGATGTTTTTCGCCAACAGACCCTTCAAAAACTGTACTCGGGTGACATTACTTTTTCAACATTTAGTTGATATAAGCACGCGTCCGCATTAAAAAAATCACGGCAACATTTTAACGACAATGAACGTCCCCCGACCTAACATGTCCACACGGACTAGTTGTAGTTGACGAATGCAAACGAAGCGAATAAAATAGGAGTCTGGTATTTCTGCCTCACTTAAGTCGTGTTTTAAGCGCTTTTATTGGATTTTCAACGCTCCTTGTTTCCGCTCAAGCAAGATTTTTTTTTATTCGCCGAGGAAAGTTTGCCTCGTACATGAACAGCCAATGATTGTTCCCAAGGGATTTTTTCCGCCGTATTTGCAGCTATAGGAATATTCAACCACACAGTTCCAGACCTGTGACAAAAAACGAACATAACATATTCTATGTAAACGTTAAAGTTCCTCCTGCTTTATGAGAAACTCCAAGCCGTCAACAATGAGGTTGCTATAGAGAAGCTATTCAAAGCAGGTAGTGAGTAGCGAACGTCTGTGACACAATGTGCGTGCTGCCTTGTGCTGCCTTGTCGCAACGGCGCAGTTGAGACAAGCCTGCAAGTTGAGTTTAACCACTAGACAACCAGGTCAGCTAACATCCTAACACATACCAACTTTTTTCTTCCACCAAACTTGTACATAGCAGCTAACGAGGCATCAGATCATGTACTCATGTACGGCTTTTAAGCAGCCTCTTGAGGAAAGGTTCTTCGTAGCCGCCTGCGCACTTCTTGGAACCTTGCTTTCTCCGTCGCCAGCAATGACATCGCGAAGGTTTCGAACACGTTTTATGTAATTCCACACGTCGCTCGTGGCCTCTGAAATCTTTTATTATATTTACAACAGTGCAGTCTTCAACTGTTAGCCCCATAGCTACACATTGCCAAACTTAGATTAGGAGAGAGGAGGCTGTCGGTCCCTTCACAATCACCAGCATCAGCGGACATTGCAGGCTTTCCTAAAAGTTGTCTTTGCCGCGCCAGCTTTTCGTCTTGTTTCCTTCTCTCTGTTACGTCTGTTCGCGCTGTTGCACCACAATGAAAGTGACAACAACCAGGTATACAGAAACATTGTATATGATCCCGAGAATCCCAATGCAATTGCGTTGAGCCGTTTGCTTGGAAGCCATTCTGATCCGTAGGTCTCAGCAGCCTTCTGTCAACTATGACGTGTTTGACAGGAGAAAATCCTTACACCGAGATGTTTGTACATTTATGCAGACACCTTGGACAGAACAAAAGGCTTTGAGAGCGGGCCGGGTCCATAAACAAGCGAAATCAAACACTTCCGCTTTGTAAATTTTTACCCTGCTGCATCTGCGAGTTTTCATCGTCTGTCAAGATCTTTACAAAAAGCCCTCAGTCGGAATACCCAAGCATAAGCAATGCCGCCCGAATCTTCGACCTTCTGTTACCATTCAGTGCGCGCGTGGTATGTTGCAAGCAAGAGAGCGCATCCCTGCAGGGCTCGAATAAATGACTGCTGGATCAGTGAAACAAACAAAAATGCCAAATGCCGTGGGCAATTCCAAGCGAAGGCAGTATTAGGCTTAGGATGTCGCAATTTTTGGCCCTCCTTAAAATTTTTCCACATGTAGCATCAAACTCGCGTCCAAGTGCACATGCGAAATCACTGAGTATATTGCGTTTGCTTAAATTCCTGAGCCTATTACATTTGGATTGTTCCGTAGGAATAAAAAAAACGCGCGAACCGGTTCAGCTAAATTACAGTCCTTAGCTATTCCGTAATTTCTTTAGGGCGGCTAGGTCTCAACCACATCAGATCTAGCCGCTCTTGGGTAGCTACCGTGACAAGTCATTTTAATCGTCCGTTAACTGGCAACATTCCCCAAAAATGTTCCTGACTCGACACACCTCACCGGATGTCGTAGAACCCCTTTAGTTAACCTGATTTATGCTACGGTCGCCCCGACAGTGGTTGTGACCCACGAGAAAACAATGGCGTGAATACATGACCAATGAATGCGAGGAACCGCGCCGACAGAAGGAAGCCGAATAGTGAATAGAGGGATAACCAAACAGCTAAAACCAGCGAAAAAGAAAGGAGACGCGACCAAACTTGGCGGGAACCGTTCAAGGTTATTGTAGGAGTGAGCTACACTGCCCGAGGTTGAGCAGTTTCGCGTGGCTCCTGGAGAGCCGTGCCGCGCATGCGCGAGGAGCAGTGACGTCTCACGGCGCACAGCTGGCGCACCGGAACCGCCGCCACCAGGATCGAATTGGATTGGATTAGATTAGATTGGAGATTGGGTTGGATTAGATTGGAGATTGAGATTGGATTGAATTGTATTGGATTGGATTAAATTGGACTCGATTGAATCGGATTGGAAAATAGTTTTAGCAGCAGTAAGCATGACAATTAAGCTAACCTAGACAACAAGCACACCTAAGAATACACCGATGAACCTTAGCTCACGCTACGTATATCCTAGCGTAGCCGAGGTAAGGCACTGCTAATTTTTTCCCGGAAGCTCTGGGGAAAACAACAAAACTACGAAAATCACAGCGAACATTTCATTTTTATTTATTTATTTATTTATTTATTTATTTATTTATTTATTTATTTATTTATTTATTTATTTATTTATTTATTTATTTCGATAACCCTTTGTGGTACGTTCACTGGAAACTGGGTAAAATTACAACCAGAGCATAATAACGCAAGGCAAAGAGATGGAACCAGGCAATCACATGCCCATTACTAACAGTAGGGACAACGAAAATATGCACACAAGCTTTTTAATGCGTAGCATTCTTTGTCGAGTACCCCCTGGCCCGGACCGTGTAACGCCCTGCATTTCCACAAAAATGGAGCTATCGCGGAAGTTCCACCTGTAATCGCTGTAATGGCGTAAATGGGAATAACTGGTCACACGAAATTTTGAAAAACTCAGAAATAAAAATATAAAAAAAAGAACATGGCGAGGCGTGAAACGCACTGCGTTTCCGCAATAAGGCAAATTTCGCGAAAGCTCCAACTGTAATCGTTATAATAACGTAAATCGAGATCGAAATTTTGAAAAATAAAGAAATGAGAGAAGTATTTAAAAATTGCGGGAAATGCCAAACGTATACCACATGGCGCTTCCACGATATTGCAGATTTCGCGAAAGTTCTGACTGTAGTGGTTATATTAGCGTAAATCGGTATATTTGGTGAAACAAAGTTTTGAAAAACTAAAAAATTAAGAAAAATACCAAATAATTACGGAAAAGGGCAAAACGCGTACCGCTTGGCATTTCCACAATAAAGCAAATTAAGAATGCTGCGCATTAGTAGAGAATTCTCTGAATTTCTGCAGACTTTTTTCTATTTTCTTATAAATTTAGGTGAGGGGCACATGCTGTGACTGGCTATTTATCAACTGCATGGTATAATATAAGTTATCCTAACCCTTTACACTTCCGGGGAAAAAAGTTTTAAGCAGTTATTTCGGATACGGAACGGAGTTAAGGTAAGATCATGTCTTCGTAGATTGGAGTAACCTGACAAAAAAAATTACTTTTACAGTATCTCTTCTATAGTGTCCATAAATTATTGGTCCATATGTTTTAAACGAGAGTGCCTGGTTCTTTCTGAAAGGGAAGGCAAAGTTCCTAGATGTAACACCTTTGTTACCGGGGCTAATTCATCACTGTGTTATACAGAGTTGACAGCTATTTTTGGAATTCTTTCTATTTATAAATGCTAGCTCCCGTGAAGCTATCCCGGATAATGGCGGATTAGTATGTGAGGGGCGAACAGATGAACGTGAAAGCCAAAAAGCCAGTCGTAGGAAGAATAGTTTGTGATTGGCCTTAGCAGTTACGATGTCGATATGCTTTGTCCCATCAAGTTCATTTGTTATCCACAGCCCAAGTTATTTATTTGAATCTGCTTTAACGCGAATGATGTTCTCATGAACTATTGGAAATTTAATTTTGATTATGCGTAATTAACATGCATACCGATCAATTAAAATTTTATTGACACCTTTTCCAAGCATCACGCGCAACACAAAAACGTCCCGTCACGAAGATCAATTGTACAAGAATAAATTGACAGCTAACCTGGAGAAGGCCTTCACGCGCAACACAAAAATGTCCCGTCACGAAGATCAATTGTACAAGAATAAATTGACAGCTAACCTGGAGAAGGCCATCACGCGCAACACAAAAATGTCCCGTCACGAAGATCAATTGTACAAGAATAAATTGACAGCTAACCTGGAGAAGGCCTGCTTTCACTTTAGTGATTCGACTGAAGGCGGATCTATATCAACTTATCTTTCTTTGATTTCTGCCATTCGTACGCATGTGATATTTTGGGCGCACATACATGTACGTTCTGGAAGTCCACGCACCGTACCCCCTCGAAAGAAAACGACAGAATAAAGCACGAAGCTAGCGGAGCCTCTATTCCATTTAAATAGCTCAATACATTTTTTCTTGTTTTATCAACAGACAACTGGTTGTCACCTGCGCGAATAAGGATGTTGCTTTGTCAGAACAGTGTTGAGGCAGCACGTTTTCTTCCCTCCGTGTATACGCTGGCGCAACAAATTAAGACCCTGGCAATACCTTCACAGGCAACGTAATCGGGTAAAACCGATGCTTCGAGTTGGCCTGCGTCTTTGACGAATGGAAAGCCAAAAAATAAGCGGGGTAGTTTTTAATTGCGGCCGTACTCGTACCGAAGTTTCTGCTACAAACAGAGCCGCCGAAAGCGTCTTGAGTGCAAATTGGACCCCACACTGCTGAAGGAGATTGGCCCTTCCCAATCTTGCTGTTAGCCTGTCTTGCGGGAAGTTCGCAGCTTTGGAAGAAAAGGCGGAAGCAAGGGCTTTTTTACATTTGCAGCGACGTCTGCTCTGAATTGGAAATCGCAAGCTGGGTTCAGTAGGTGACGTGACCGTGTACAGCTACGTAAACAAAATAGAGTCGGATGAAGAACAAGATGTACGGTAGCGGAAATGTAAACAAGGGTCACTTGTGTCGTTTTCGTTAGAGGTTTACTCGTGTTTCCGCACAGCGTGCTCCCCAACCACACGGAGGAAGTTTCTTTACGGCGCGCACAATTTTAGCTCGTTCAAAGAAGAGTCTTCTTCTCTTTTGTGGATTGGTAAAAGCAGAATAGAACAAGCCCACAACGTTTTTTATTTCTTTGGGGCTCTTTAGAAAGGCGGTGAATGCTTTGCAATACACCAACACTCCAATCTCCGTGCGTGGAATCGTTCGCCAGGTGAAGATGGAAGGACAAAGCTTGTTTATTGAGCACGGAATGTGGGTAGTTTGTTTATTTGGGCTCCCTTATTTGAGAGGCCACCCTTGTGCCCCGTCGTCTCATCTGGCCGCCGGGATCAGCAGAGGTTGATCTTGAGACAGGGATCTCAACAGAAATTCCCCCCGCTGCTCAGGGGAAGCGGAAGGGGAAAAAACCTCGGCCGCGTATCTGCTCCATTCGTTGCGAATGTCGGTGAAAGAAGATAGTCTTTTCCAAGTACATTTGCCAAGTAAATGCCTCCCTTCGCTTTCCGCGGTTTCTCTCCCGTTGCGCTCCTTCTAAGTTAACTTCGGTAGAAGTTTCCTCAAGTCAGTTTATATTTACCGCGTTGCACTGCTGCAGGCCAGTTGCCTCGGTGCCAGCGCTGCCTTACGGCGGAGACGCGAATGAATTGAGGCTCCCTAGTTCAACGTTTATAGAACCACGTCGCCCTAGCCCACTTGTGTTCAAAGCTTTACGTGGAACCAATCTAGTGGAACATTTCGTAAGTGTTGCCGTTCGATTTTTTTTATATCCTGCCAGAAGTTATAGTGGTACGAGCGACAGCAGCGGGCGGAGTGATTTTTTTTTTTTTTTGCTGTGGATGTAGTATTTCATTTGCTATCGTATATAAAATTTTGTAAATGAATTTTTCTAAAAGATCACTGCAAATATTAATTATGTATTGATTTTCTGCATCATGTTTGCGTAGGGGTTTGTTCTTGTTCAACAATGTTTACAAGTATGAACGTTGCCCCTGGATTTGGGCGTTTCGATTTGGCTGTGGGCAATAAACCTATTGAGCAGCTTCTGTTTCACTTTGGCCAGCTTGCTGAATCTAGGGACAGACAGACAAACAGACATACCAATATTTTACCCTTCAAGTAGACCAAGAAAGACTATCATCTTTAAAAGTGGCAGGTACGGGGGTGGTGGCGCACTGCCGTATAATGTATTTGAGTGCGTCTGGCTGGTTACAGAATTAACATTGAGCATCGAATTTTGCCGGAAGTAACAGGTGCATCCAGGCTGGGTTTTAAAATGTGTTTTGTGTGTATGTGTGCGGTAGCACTGCTCAGGGGAAGCGGAAAGAGAAAGAAGTGCCAGGTATTTGATGTGGCGCACTGCCTATAATGTGCTTTAGAGTACCTGGCTGGTTACAGAATTTACATTGGGAACCGAACTGCGTTGGGAGTACCAGGTGCATGCAGGTTGGGTGTGAAAATGTGTTAGTCTTTGTATGAATGCGGTTGCCTGACTCTTCGTGAGCTTCGGGTGTGGTGCTGGTAGTGTTGTCCGGTTGAGTCTTATGTAATTTCTTTTAATCGAGAGCCGTGCGGGTGCCGGCGTCTCCTCCGCGGCCTGGTGGGCGACCGTGCGATTAGAGTGTTCGTTGCATTTTAATGGAGGAATGAGCAGGGATCCACAGAATAACGGCCTTCCTGTCTGGCGTCTTTTTTGGATGCAAAGCATCTCTTAGTCGACCCTCCATCGTCAATCGGCGTCCGGCGTCCGCACCTCTCCTTCTCGTCCCCCTCTCCACGCCAGCTGTGATAACGCAGCTCTCCTCCTCGCCGCTCGGCTCGTCTCGTGCCGGCTCAGGAAGACACCGGCAACAGTGTCGCTCCAGGAGCCCTAACCAGCTGTGATAACGGCAACACTGTCGCTCCAGGAGCCCTTAAAGGGGAAGCGTGCTCGTATAGTACCGGCCCAGGAAGACACCGGTGACACTGTCGCTCGAGGGCCATCTCATGGTCGGGGCTATGTCCCTCACTTGTTGTTGAGCCTTCCACACCACCACTGCGCATGCACGCCTCTCCTCCATTCTCCTCTCCTGGAGCTGTATAAAAGCAGGTGCGCGCGCTGTGCGGCGTTCAGTCTGCTTTGAGACACCGCCTGCGCCGGTTCTGCTCCGGTGTGGAACCTACACGGAACGCCCATGCTTTGCATCACCACATAGTTCCCTTAGGGGAGATGGTGTAATTTTTTTATGATGCGTGGCGTCACGGGTGCCCCCCACGCCGATATGAAGCTACGGCATGCTTCTCGCGAGCCCGTGACTATGGTGGTAGTTCTCGCTTGCGTGAGGACGAGAGCGATGACGAGCTATTTTGGCTGTCGCTCATGGAACAGACGCACCTGAAAGGTGTTCCGGAGTCTCAATCACGCCGACAGTGAGTGACACAGCTCACGTTATATTGGGATGCGCTGGTGTAGACCATGGTGGCGATTCGGGAATAAATATTGTTTTGCGCTTGTGCGCTAAACAAAATCCCTGTGGCCCTGGTGGTAGCTCATGTGCATATTTAAAGTTATTTGGTGCACTATTACATAATGCCACCACGATTTTGAGTGTCCTGAGACGGGCTGGCTTAGCGGAACTTACTCGAGTTCGGTGAGCACTCTGCGAACCCGCGACCTTGGGTGGCTAGTACTCCCCAGGAGACTGCCTAAACTGTCGGGCGGCGCTACGCTGCATACAAGTTGCTTGGAACACTCCCTTTGTCCTTGGCGCAGATGCAAGCTGGGCCACATCGCTTGTGGTATGGAAGTGTACTTTCGACTCCACTGGGTGCGAGGTTATGTCCAAATGGACGGAAATGGGAGGGCTAACAGGCTGGCGATGGAGTCAATATAAAGCCGAAGCTTTTCATCAATTTCCCCGTGCTTGCTCTTAAGCTACGAACGTCATCGCTCGACGTACCCCAATACCGACAAAATCGCAGCAAAACTTAAAGCTGTGGGAAAGTTTGCGCTCGAGAGAGAGAGAGAGAGAGAGAGAGAGAGAGAGAGAGAGAGAGATTTATCTATTCGCCTGCAGAGCGGTTTCGGACGACCCTCTCACGAGAGGTTCATCCTAGCCGTGACGCGGCCTGGACGTCGTGCCGGCTGGACCCTAGGACCTGCGCCCTTGCTTCCCCGATCGGGTCGGAGAGAGCCACCGCTCCCCTTTCCCTCTGCGGTGTCGCTCGGTCGCTGCAAACCTAGGGCCGCCGAGACCTGCTGGACTGCTTGGAGTTGCACGTCGTAGCCATAAGTCCACTTCGCCGCCTCTAAGGGTGGTGGAAGCGTCGTTTCTCTTGCTGCCTTCGACGCGCTGATTCTGCAGCCCCACATGATATGGGTCAGCGTGCCCGCTCACACTCACAGAGTCTGCACACATCACTGTCGTACACCATTGGACACATGTACTTCGCGAGCACCGGGGTGATCACGGAGTCCGTCTGTAATTGTCTGTATAATACGGCCTCCTCCCGAGTCAACCTCGGGTGCCGAGGCGGCATCGTTCGTCGACATAGTCTGTACCACCGCAGAACGTCGTTGTAGCTGGTCATCGTATCCTTGGTTCCGTCGTAGTCTTCGGCGCCTGCGTCCACGTCGTCCTAAGCGGCCTGGTCGCTGTTCGTCGCACGGCGTGAAAGTTTGCGCTCCAAGCAAACCTGCCTCAAGAATGGGGCCTCCCAAATAACGGCTGGTTTCACTCTCCTGGCTAGCAGTCACCACACGCAGACTACGTAATAGCACGAACGTCACACCCGCTCAAAGCACCATCTATACCTCTGGAGGAAATGCGCCGACCTACACCGTCGTTTCTCGACTAAGATCGTGCTGCAGATTATTACTTACAACAAGGCTACGCCGAGCCACAAAATTCATGGAAGCTTCCACTCGCGCGCAAGACTTGAATGACGAAATTGGTGTAGGTGATCACTGACGGACACAAAGTTGAGTTTAGTATCGTTGTTGTGTCGCGCTTGAAGTAGTTAGCATGACATTTCAATGACCTTATGTTGAACAAGGCCAGAGTGAGCTCGTCGTTTCGGTAGGCATGTTCGTACGCCACTCTGCAAGCGCGACTTATCGTCTCTAGCGGATGCTTTCCACGCCGAGCCTCTCGAAGCGCGACCTCTTCCTCGGCAGGGCGAACTATCCGCGGCTGGGTCATGTGCAGGGAATGATCACCTACAGCAGTTTCGACCCTCGAGTCGCGGCTCTTGTACGGTACAGAGCGCATGCGCATGACGACACGAGGACGAACGAATAAAAGGCGTACGCTATTGGCGGTGAGCGCGAACACGGGCGGCGCTGCGAAGCGCGCCTCTGTGACGTCAGCTTAGGGATTCTCGCATTTGTCGTCTGCTTCACTTAGGCTCGCTGTCCCTGCTGTTTCGTTGCGCTCGGTCAACGTCTGATGCTTGTCCGCACCAGAATTCGCGTGTGGGTAACTTTTTATCATAATAATAGGCTTAAAATCACATACACTAGTTCATGGTGTGATATAAAGTATAGTTTTGGATACCTCTACGGAAGAAACATTGCCGTGGTCGCCCCCTTCCTTGCGAAGCCGGTCCTGTGCGGAGCGCGAAGAGTCGGAGCTAGGCGTAAGTTTCTGCATTAAGCAATAACAGTCAGCTGCTCATGACCGACAACAGCAAAAATGGAAGACCAAAACGAAATCTAGGCCTTTAGGGCTGTCGGCTTTGGCAGAAAGCAATACGATTCCCGGTAATCATAAGTAAGGTAAAACAGTTTTCGCAACCTTTCCGAACGCTCTAAAGTATCCTATAGCATCGCTTTACGTCGTCATAGCATGAAAGTATGCCGACATGCACTATGGCATGCAAAAACTGTGGGTAAATTGAGTCCCAAATAACCCACTGTGTGTATAGGCGCGTGCTAATTTTATACCAGTCTTCTAACCAGTTGGAGATTTATTGAGCAAAACGAGTCACGTCTACGTTAAAAATACAATAACACTATGTTCGTTGAGACCTGTAGGGATATATCGGTAAAGTTTCCACAGCCATAAATCTTCCCAATATTCGGATATGCGTTATAGGAAAACTGCACTCAAGAGGAGGAGGAGTAGACGGAGGAGTAGAAAACTTTATTCAACAATGAAATCCAGCAGGTTAGTGAACCGGGTCCTCATTCCAAGACAAGCGAGTAAAAGTAACTTTCTTCAATTGATAGAACGCCATCCTGAGTGGAATAAGATTTTGTTCTTTGCTCCTGAAAGGGTTGGAAAGCAATAAAGACCTGCTTGGAAATATTCATCGGTTTCGAGCCTTGTAATATATGCAGTTATACTATTTATTGCGTTTTTTAGCGCGTATTACATGCCTTCAACACCGTAATCATCTCATCATTGTTCGGGTTGAGAGTCAGTTCGTTATGACAACGATCGTTACGATAAAAAGTCGGAGCACAAAAGCCGCCTTCGAGTACTGTGGACAATGTTGTTTGGGGCGCGATCGCGGTGGCGTAGCACAAACCTTCTCATTGTATTTGCATGTGAATAAACAAAGCGCACTGCGGATATGCACCTTCTTGTACGCAGCCGTAATGAAAGCCACTTTGTGAAGAAGGGAATGTATGCCATACAACCTGAACAAAATAGCCACATAGTGAGACTCACACACATCCCCAAACCGCCTAATAAGACGTTTGTGACGGTGCAGAAAAATTAGTTCGGTGGGAAGAAAAAAACAAACCAGAAACATTCATCTGATACAAGACAACAACGAAAGAAATAGAAAACAGCCATTTTATTTCCTGCGGTGCGATGTGCGTGTAGGGGCTCGCTGCTTGGTACGTGGCATTAGACTGCTCAGTCTTCATAAGAACATCTCAAAAATGCTGCAGGAAAGCCTACGCATTTCGAATACTTATCATGGATCTCAGAGCGCTGATCCTTGCGCGAATAAGCTAGAAAGGCTAGAAAGGACGAGGTACACACGATCGTCTGACCGATGCTCTGAAGAAAGTTGTTCGTTATCTCTTCGTATGTTGCAAGCTTGTGGGGGATGCAGCTTCAAATTATTCATATGCATCAGAAGCTGGCAAACTAACTGAATCACTAGAAATAAGCTTTCACTACAGCAACAAAGCGGGCGATTTCTAGCACAGGCACTGCTGCCCCTCACAAGCGGAGTGCAGCAGACGACAGCGGCGAGTCGCTAAACCGACGTCAGAGCCAGGGGGCGCCACTCAAACATCTCACCGCCAATAACGCGTCTTCCTCGTTCTGTGAAAGTTCTGCCATGATACGGCGAACGCAGGAGTGTTTTTGTGGCCAATTTCGGCCAATCTCCGTAAGTGGATATGCTTAGCTTGACGAACATGCACTCGAGGCACGCGGCCAAGACTGGAGTTTTTTTTTCTTTGGGGGGGGGGGGGGGTCAATGTGGGTATTCTTTGCTTGACGAACGTGCGCTCGAGGTACGCGTGCACGAGCGGTCGGCCTTTTCTCGTGGAGTTTTCGGCTCGCACGAACCCCGAATTTACAGCCAGTAACAACAGCTCCACTGTTGAAAAGTGACCGTCCCTTTGCTCGAGTGATGAAAAAACATCAGCCTGGCCAAACCCACCAGCACGTGCCGAGGTCTTGTTATCCTCAGGAAGATTCTCCACGTTCCCGAAACCAGTGTACGTCTTACGGCTTTCTTTTGTCCGGCTTACTGCTCTGGCGGACATCATCGAAACCCCACCTTATCGAAACCTTATGTGTACGACAGTAAATAATTCGGCCCAGGTTTTTATAAAGCGTTCTTCAGGCGCACATTATTGAGGCTGCACATGGCGTACAGCAATAGTGAACGCTGAAAGAAGCCCGAGACGTTATAACGCAAGTTTCCAAGAAGCGGGTTAAAGAGGAAATGAAATAAGCTGCACGTGCACGTCATTAGCCGGCGATTTATTAATTTCGCGGGGGTGGGCTCGCATTTAGAGGTTTCCTCTTAAGGATGCACACGTGCGCTCTATCGCAACTTCTTTTTGCGTTTTTTTTTCGATATTTCGGTACTTTCCGAAGAACGTTCTGCCGTAAAACAATTATCGCTTGCCCTCGGCCTAATTCAAAATAAATTATTATACACCGAAATGCATACATATGTACTATGCAGGCGTGTTTTTTTCGTTTCAGTTAGATTAAATTTTTCCTTGACTATAAAATAAAAACAAAAAGGAATTGAGGACACTGTCTGAGTAGCTCCGACCTTTCATCGTGCGTGTAGCGTGCGCTTATGTGCACTTGTGGCAACCAGTGACAGCCAAATTTTAAAAACATTGTGCATGTCTCCGCTGTACCAACTTCGTCCACAAGGTGTTTGCCTTGTAAGTTTCACTAACAGAGATTAAATCACTCCGTTTCACTTTTTCTGTCTCTTATTTCAAGCTTAAACACGTAAAACGTGTTTGGGGCGTGCAAGTATCTTCTTCGCATCAACCAAAGGGGCCCCAAGAGTCCCTAACCAAAGGGGACCAACCAAAGGGCCCCAACCAAAGGGGAAAGGGGCCCCACGAACGCTATGCAGGTGGTGTTCTAGATTTCCAGCTGTCGAGGTCACGCTGCAGTTGGGGGATCAGCCAAGGTAAGTGAAACAGGTCAACACTTTTTTCGCTTAGCCCAACAGATAGCATTGCCACACTTGGGCGGAAACGTAAACGAATAATGAAAAGGGGGAAAATTCCTTCCCAGCATAGGCAAAAAAAGTGTGTTCGGTTTGATTGTCGGCATACAATACAGTTAATCAGTAAACTTCAATGATGTGAGAGGGTGAAAAGGAAAGGTGGGGCTAGAGAAGTGAGTGCAGCCCTCTTTCGGATCAGCTCCTCCTGAGCCTCGAGGGTGGAGTTGGCCAAGGTTGCCGCCCAACTAGTGGTTTGAGGTCGTGGGTGTTCTCAGGGGGCCATATAATGGGGCATCCCCAGGATGCGTGGAAGAGATTTGCTACCTCTCCACATTTCTTGTAGTGTTCGTCTGTGGTGTTCGAACATTAGAACAAGCTAAGACTTGTGTATGAAGGTACTTCAATTTACCTTACTTTACCTTTCGTAAATATATGGGCCTCTGTGTGGTGGGGGAAACTTTTCTCTGCTTCGAAGGAGCCTGGTGAGGAGTTTTTTGTGGGCTTCAAGAGGGGGGGGGGGACGCGTTACGTTAGGAACCTCGTTACCGTATTTCGGTACAGCCCCTCGTGCCCGGGGCACCAGACGATAGTGTATTTTTGCTGGCTACATCGCTTGCTCAGTGAAAATAATCACGGGAACCTTCATTTATTTCATTTTTATCAGCTCAAATAAATGTTTATACAACACCAACAACTCTCCGCGTTGTCGCAAACCATTCTCATTTAAGACGTTATCATCTACAGCTTGGTGGAAAACAAAAGCGCTCAAAAAACAGGGACGAAGGAAGACGCAGACAGCACGGCGCTTGCTGTCTACGTCTTCCTTCGTCTCTGTTTTTTGAGCGCTTTTGTTTTCCACCAAGATGAACATCTACCAACTAGCCCAACTTTCCGTTCTTCTGCATCATCTACAGCGCCTGTAAGTCCACACACTTAGAAGCACGACCAAAAAAGTTGGTCGTGCTTAGAAGAGAGGCACAAAGACCAAAATGTACCGCCGTGGACTTCTGCCTCTTAAGTGAGGAAACGTAACTCACTAAGGACGAGAAAAGAAAATGAAGCGGAAAGACGGAGAGAGAAAAAAGCTCTAATCAGGGTTTAGGGGAGCGTGTACAGTCATGCACAAATGAAATGAGACCACGAAAATATGAACCAGAACACGCAAATAGCGCGATTCCTTTCCATGCAAGTCAAATTGATGCGTGGCTCAATTACTCTAACAAAGTTGGGACATGTGGCTTTCCAAATATAGTATACCAATATCGCGTCATTATTGGAACACCACGAATACTGTTTTTTTTTTCAAGTTTTAGCGTTGTGGTGCATGTATTCGTATTTACACTTCGTTTGTTCATGACTGTACGTGGTCGGGGTCTTCAGTATGACTCCCTTTGTGCTGCCGGCTGTCTTCGCCCTCTACGCTTGCGGAGATCGATAGTCAGGAAAAAAGCGAAGCTAGCCTATATGGGTAAATTTAGCAGGTGTAAAGTCAAGTCAGCATACAGGTGTTAATTCAGACATACGCCAAGTCACTAAATGTGCGGAAATCGTGTCACCGGGCGAGCAGAAAAGCCTGTTTTATTGAAGGCGGTTACCAACTGGCGTAAGGACTGTACTAAAATGGAGTGCTCAAAAGGTTGAGATCGGTACTTCTGTTCAGTCGTATCAGGGCCGTATAAGAGTTAAAAAAAACGTTTTCGGAGGGCCCTTGAATACCACACTATTCGTCATCCATAATGCGACGGCTGAAAGCAGTATCAGTTCTTCAAAGACCTAAAAAGACAAGCAGGGGTAAAAATCCTGCACTCCAGGAAGGGGGAAAATCAAAAAATCCTGGCGATGGAAGCGGCCACTACGCTCACATTGTTGTCATCGTCACTATAAACACCGTGACCATGACCCGATTCCTCTGAACTGCGAAATGACTAAAATTCTCTCACTATTAGCTATGCATCCACATGGCGTTGCACAACTTCTACCTGTGGACTAAACTTGAGGGGAAGTGGAAACCTGTTTACAAGATTAGTTTCGAACCGAAATTCTACTGGTTAGACCGAGAACAAGCGTAAGAGTTCCAAGTGTCCCAGCGAAAGACAAAACGTGGAAGTTGTGTAAGACTGCCCGTGTGTTTCTTCTGGAACCAAAAGAAAGTTGAGAAATATTTACAACTTAACGATGCGTAAGACTTATCATGATATGGTCGTTACGTAGAAGAGAACTCCAATATCGGGGATATCCTGCACTGGCTAGGAGAGAGAGAGACAGAGAGAGCGGAAGCTTTATTACACAATAATGTGAAAGTGGCTCCTCAGCCCACGAGTCCGTGTGCTGCCCAGGCTGCTGTAGCCCTGTTCACAAGTAGGAGCTGGTCCTCAGGTCGATGTCTGAACAGCAGTATCTCCCACTGCTTAGGGGAAGGGCACTGGTTCAGGGTCGGAAGGTCAAAGTTTTTTGTGCAGTCGAATGACATGTGTGTCAGAGTTCCAGGTTCCTCGCAGATTTTACTCTTATTTGTGTATTGTGTAGGAAAATGTCCCACACGGTGAAACTGGAACCGTAGCTACAAAGCGGTAATTTACATTTCTTTCAAGAGAAATCTTCTTCCGTAACGTTTTACAGGTTAAAAGGGCTGGAACATTACATTTTTATCGTCTGTGTGCACACGCAAATTTAGAGGTTATAAAAACACATACTTCTCGTCAATCACCAACTCAACTTCGCGAGGAATGGCTGCCACGCACAGTTCATACGGGAAACGTGGGTTTGATTACTCCCTCAAATCGGTCTGGGGCTTGCCATTCTGCCCAATGTGGTGGCTATGGTTTTCTATAGGATGTAGGACATGGTTCCTGCTCATCGTTTCGTCCCTATGTTATTGAGGAGCGGGTTGGCCATCCGGGTCTTCCATTATGGGATCATCGAATTCCTGGAATTTCGCGATAAATTTATGGTTAGCTCTCCCGACGCCGTCTTTTGATCAGAGAGCAATGTGCCCCATTTTATTCGTTGTATTGCGAAAATCCTACAGTCTGTGCGCTTTGAATACACGCTATTAACTTACCCGTCTCTGCATAGGGACAGGTTGTGGTACAATTTGTGATAACATTCGCATAATCATCACCATAATCACCATCGTCATCATCCTTATCATCAACCTTCCTTTTGTGCACTGTAAAAATAACAAATCCATATTATGCTTCCATTTTCAAATTCCTGGGAGCGGCTTTCTCGGGCCATAACACCACATCGTTTCCTGTTCTTCCGACAACGCGAATATTCTCGGTGATCGCCTGTTTTTCACAGGGGCCGGGGTGTGTGCCCATTTGCGGTGAGAATGAGCATTGTCCGTTGACGAAAATGTTACTCATCATTGTAGTTGTCCTCTTTGGTAGTAGTGAACTGGGCAACAGTATAAACTTGTCCCTCCTAAAGTGCGTCTCCTTGATACTCCCTGCTGAAATACAATCTGCTGGCGCAATTACCCTACACCGCATACGTCAACCAGCGACTACACTCAATAGTAGCACACTTTAGTTGCTCGTATTCCAGATTTCTTATCTCGCCGCCACCCCCCCCCCCCTTTTGTTACTTTGTATCTTTACAATACCACAAATAATTCGTTGAGAACAATGCCAACTGGATACAAAACCGTAAATTCTCCTCTCACGGTGCAATTAGTCGCTTCATTTTGCAACATATCGGCCGTGTTCGCGTGCTTTCGAAACACAACGGGCAGAGGACAGCTAACGAAGACATGTAGATGCGTGGTACAGTAACAAAAATTGTAACGCCGCAATCTTTTCCGCCGCAGGTGAAAATTGCTCAGTATGCACGTAACCAATGCTAATAACACCAAGTCAAAAACTGCAGCGGCCACTTAAAAAAACCGGAAGTGCGGCAGTGAAAAACATTTGTTTCTTGAGCATTGTAATACAAAAAGGAAGCGACAGTGTCGTTCTTCGAGGTAGACACATAAGTTGCCTGCAGCAGTGCCGACATGAAGTGATGTGTCCTCGGCCCGCATGTTTCGCCGTCTACGCGAAAAGTGCAACTGTGCTCGGGGTGTCTGCTATCCTGCTTACTTTTATATTTTATCGCCTGTGCCGACTGGCTACTGATAAGGCCATTGCTCGTGCTAGTGCTGCAGCATTAACTTGATGACTCACACTAGCGTTTGAATTAATAGCGTGTGTCCTTTTAGAGTTAAATGCGCCGTTTTACAGTGCTTTGGGTGGTTATCAAGATGCCAAGTAGTGCACAAACATTTGAGTGTACAGTGCTCAGCGATTGAAACGCGATACTCGGAGCGCGTGGCTGCCGTTGCCTGTTGCGCCACAGGTGAGCGCTTGTGAAAGCGAGCTGGCGCATTGTGGTATACGATGAGGGTGAGAGCGTTCGTAACGCATGCTTAGTGCATCCGGAAGACAGCCCTTCAGTGTGTGGTTCTTGGCGGCACCATAGGCGTGCTACATACCATGGCTTCAAAACGCTGCGCCAGCGTGCCGTGCGCGCCACGATAACACATCGCGATAAATGCGCATTCAAATTCTTCATAACGCGCGCGGTGCCAGCTCACCCAGCTTCGAGCAGCGCGGCGCGGCACGCAGGCGCAGCGTTTTGAAGCCATGGCATGTAGCACCCCTATGACGCCGCCAAGAAGCACACACTGAAGGGCTGTCTGCCGGATGCAGTCAGCATGCGTCACGAACGCTCTCACCCTCACCGTATACCACAATGCATCAGCTCGCTTTCACAAGCACTCACCTGTGGCGCGACAAGCACCGGCAGCCACACGCTCCGAGTATCGCGTTTCAATCGCTGAGCACTGTACGTAGCAGGTTTCTGAAGAAACGTAATTCAGATGCTGCACATAGTATTTTATTCACCCTGTGTGAATGTATAATTTTGATCGGGGCCGAACTTTAAACTGGTCAAGGGGAGCCACCTGTCGGCAAAATAAATGGCAGATACACCAGACGGCCTTTGGTTCGCATACGTTTCGACCATATAAAGCAGGAAACGTCTCTGTCGACGATTGGAATTCGCCGATGTCGTACCTACTAAGCACCTACCCACCACTTTCAACAACGGCTATGTGACACCTTCGATGAATTATTACAAGGTGAAGTTCGCGCATTGTATAGCTATGCTTACTTCACCTGCATAGTTATATTTACGTGCATACTTACTTGCATAGCTAAACTTCCTTCACCTTGCAAAATTAGTAGGAGTTGTTTAGCTGAACCGGTCCGCGCGGGACCGTCTCATCGGTTTTCACGGTATTACCACCTACTACCTTCTCTCCCACCGGATCTACCCTCAGCCCGCAAATTCTATCCCATTAAAACAAAGTCACGTCTGGCGACAACTCCAGACGGGAGTCTTCCCCAATCCGGCCGTTATGACGCATATCCACCCCAGCCTTTACCCAACCTCGGCGTGCCCCTTATGTGGCGCTCATGCCAACCTGGCCCACATCATCTGGGCATGCCCCCAGGACCCTTTCCCCGAAATCCCTTCTGAGGAGAGGTGGGAGGCCTCGCTTCGCAGCCCCGACACGGACCTACAGGTACGCCTGGTCAAGAGGGCGGAAGAGGTCGCCGAAAGGCATCGGCCTACGTTCACCACGAGCTCGCCCACCTAACTCAAGGAGAAGACGTCCTGGTGGGGTGGACGTTCAGTCCTTACCCGTCGCCAACATAAGGACTTCAATTCTCCTTGGTCGCTTCCTTAGCCAATAAAGTGTTTTCTCGCTCTCTCTCTCTCTCTCTCTCTCTCTCTCTCTCTCTCTCTCTCTCTCTCTCTCTCTCTCTCTCTCTCTCTCTCTCTCTCTCTCTCTCTCATTTTTACCACAGATTCTGATGCTTGCCCGAGTGTGAGCGAAAAATTGTTCTTCCGCACCGTCATACGTCACAGCATCCTTATTGTCATCAACATCATGGCCCGCAAATGAACATGAGAAGAGTATTTATTATTGGGACTACTCCAGTTTACCCTGCTCCTCATAATTGCGAAGAGGCCAACGCGGAGCGACTCCGTATAGGAACCCCTGACTGATGAGTAGACAGTGCAGCATTTGTTCCATTAAATTTATTTAACCGGGCACTCACCTTCCCGAGAAGTACGATCATGGTAAATCTTCTCGGGAAAAGGAGTGATGATAGAGCAGGTTAGCGTAGCGATCCCTGTTCTATTGAAGGATCATGATAGGTCGCCCCCGCTCCCCCTTTTCTTTATTGAGACGACTGAGTGACCAAAAGTGTGTAATTACGTGTGTACGAATACAACCACCACATATATTCACATAATATGACAAGAATTAACCCGTGGTTTTCGGTGGTTATATACGCCCGCGTGCGTTTCTGTGTGTGCAATTTCTGTGTATTCACAGCGTTTTAAAACCTAACGCGTCCGTGCAGTTTGGGGCTGATCCTCTATGATCTGTACAACATACAGCACGGAGCGTTTTTTGCAGCAGCTGCTGCCATCTGGCTACAACGCGCGAATATCGATTTCTTTCCCTGAATATGTTGCTCAATCCCTGAACTGAAGCCGCCGGCACGATGTGGCGCCACGTTCCCGCGTATGGCGAGACTTCACAGAACGCTAGAAGGTGGCGAAGGGAAGAGTTTCCCCTTGTGGGACAAGAGATGTTCGCGTGCCGCGAAGGTGGGCGCGTAGTTCGAGGTCGCCTCGAGGCACGCGGTTAATAACTGTTAATAACTGTTAATAACTATTAACAACTGTGCTGTTAATAACTGCGGAAACACAAACTTAAAATCTGTGAAATGGGGCAAGCCTTTTAACGCACTGTATATGCACAAAATGCATAATGGACAGAGTTAAATCCTTCAATCGTTGTAATAACGAAAATGAAAACATTTTGGGGGCGGTGGCGAGAGGGGGTCGGATAAAAAAACAAAATAGAAAATTACAAAGTGACAAAAATGACCTAACAAAAACAGACATATGCATTTCATGGGTGTCCCAGACAAACGAGAACCACAAATGAATAGACCCGAAAAGAACAAGACAAACGCATAAATGTTGTGAAAACATAGCAACCCTGTAACGTCCTGTGCTAGCACAAAAAAATTCACAGCATATCCACGGGGTGAATGATGATGAGTGGGTGAAGCTCCTGAGGGGAAATCATCGGTAAAACCGTGACTCTTCAGTGAAAGTTCGCCCACTACATCTGTGTCCGAACGTAACGTCTAGAAAGTCTCGCTTAAACCGCGCGTCGGCACCTTGGGGCTGAGCTCGCCTGATGCGTTTTGCAGACGCCTCACGAGCTCTCACTGCATCGGGGTCTGCCTGCCGATACGCGCGCTTTCTCGCCGCTTCCCGTTCTCTGACGTTTTGGAGATCCTCTTCGCGCCGCAGCCGTGCCGCTTCGCGTACGGCAGGGTCCTCGCGCCGTTGCCGTGACGCTTGGCCCTCTCGTTCTCGAACGCTGGGATCTTGGCGGCGTCGTCGCGCAGCCAGACGACACGCTTCGGCCTCCCGCTCTCGTACGGCAGGATCTTGGCGGCGGCGTCGCGCAGCTTCACGGAGCGCTTCTGCCTCGCGGGCTCGCACATCTGCAGCCTTATCCATCGGGCGACTCCGAGCGCGCGCCAACAGCGAACGGATTTTATTACAACGCTCCCCGCCATCTAGTAAACAATCCAAGAACTAAACTAGAGGTAGCCACGCCATCTAGTAAACAATCCAAGCGCATCTTTTCATCATATACAAGTACCGCCATCTAGTAAACAATCCAAGAACTAAACTAGAGGTAGCCACGCCATCTAGTAAACAATCCAAGAACTAAACTTGAGGGGGCTACATACATACGTCGAGGATGGACAGACCCACGCCTTAAGGAGCTTCGCCCCAAAAACTCATATTTGGCGATGTTAGGCGACTGATCGTCATAATAACATAAATGGATGTGTAGCGACATCATCGCCATCGTCCCCATCAGCACCACGATCATCATCAGCGGAGTGGACTGGCACGTGGGCAGTTTCACGCGACACAGTTGGAACGCGGCTCAGCAGCTGGGCTATAGTGTACTTCTAGTACACTGTAGCTGGGCGGCCGCTCGTTCTGGCAGCGCCTACGCGACCTAAATTAATGTGCTAAGCCGCCTCCGCTTCACGCCGGCTTGCTACAAAGTGGTGACCCGTACGTTCCGCTCCTGTCACCCGGCCAGCGGCAAACCAACATGGTGACGTGGGGGGACCCACCGATACCGGAATTCGAGCCACGCAACATCCAAGGTTGGTTTATTAAGCTTGAGGCTACCTTCTCACTGAAATACTTCACCATACAGCCATTCAAGAACTCCATCCTTTGGGAGACGCTTCCCCTCGAGCTGCGCTGCGTTCTCGCCCTCCCACCGCCCAGCGAAACGCCCTATGATGACCTTCGGGCTGCCGTGCTCGCGCACTACGGCCAGAGTCCGTCAATGCTTTTGACGGACTCTGCTACGGCTTTCGGGACGACCTGTTTCGGCCTGCAGCTGAAGAGGTGCCCGCGCGCTCCGCGCACGCATCGCCGCCGCACATTGCACGCTTTTCGCCATGGGCGTCGTCCCCTGCCACTAGCGTTGACCCCCTGGCCCCCACCTCCAGCGCGGCAGCCGCACCATCAGTGACAAATCTTGCCACTGACGCCATCGCAGACGCTCACCAACCACCGTCTGCTTTGTCTACTACTACCTCACCCCCAGAAGGTGCGGGTGATCCGCAGAGAACCGAGGCGGCGACCTCCCTCCCTCCACTGTTGACGCCACCCCCATCTAAGCCCACTGTGAGCCCTTCTCTGACACCACTCCACAACGTGTGCTCCGCAACGCAGCCACCTGAATGACATACACGACAGGTACACTGCGCCACCGGCGAGACTCCCATCGACGCACCAACCATCTGCCGTCGTTACATTACGTCTTCCGTCTTGGTGAATGCGCAGGAGCAGCGTTACTCCTCCAAGGAAACACTTGGGCTAGTAGGCTCTTAACGAGCAAAGATGGACACCCTCCAACGTACCTGTGACCAAAACGTTGACGAGTCAGGCAGACCAGAACAAAGAAGACCGCAGTCGGCCTCCGAGCCATCCACCACGTGCACGCTTACATGTTGCTTCGCTTGCGGGCGCCGCGTCTTCTGCTTCGAACAGTCAACGCCGCATTAGACCACGCAAACGTCATGCACCTTGCGACCGACTTGCTGCTCCCCGCCAACTCGCTCCTGTCATGACAGTGCGGGAGTCAGAAGTTCAGCGGAGACAATTTTTTGCCCGCCCCCTTCGATAGCAACGCGTTCGAGTTCGCAGAGCATTCGCCACCCTTCTAAATGCCTCATGGGCATTCGCACATAAGCAACGTTGCTTCGAGCTATCACGACGGTCAATGGCCCATTGGTCGCTCATCCGTACAAAAACACGGCGTCGACTGCGTCACTCCCTCCGTACATGCTGCCGTGGTCTGTGGAACAACAGGGCTGGCAGCAGAACGGAGCCGCCCTACACCCGCAAGCCATCTGCACCAGCTTGTCTGGACCACCTTGTAGCCCGGGGAGTGCATTCGAGCTTTGTGGGACATCACTCTCTCCTCTGGATGGTGCTAGCAGCTTCCGCCCCGCAGGACGCTCGTTTCCGCCTAAGGCCTCTGCGCCACTCCCAGGCAAGGCCCCCCGAGGGAAAGGAACTCACCGGACGCCCTCCCAAGACCGACTAGGACAGTATAAAAACATTGACCGCGGACACATCTTACAGACCATCGCCGTTGTACATACCTGTACATAGTTTATTTTTTTGTTTCGCGCAACCCATGTCATCGATTTTTCATCTTCACGCGCTACGCGCTAGGGGGAGAACCCTGTAGCGGCACCATCGCCATCGTCCCCATCAGCACCACGATCATCATCAGCGGAGTGGACTGGCATGTGGGCAGTTCCACGCGACACAGTTGGAACCCGACTCAGCAGCTTGGCGGCCGTTCCTTCTGGCCGGGTCTACGCGACCTAAATAAATGTAGGAAGCCGCATTCGCTTCACGCCTGCTTCCAACAGATGTAATAAGCTCCAAGCGATTTTTCAGAAACCAAAGAATTGAAACACAATACAGAATATAATATACTAAAAGGGGAACAAAATGAGGTATGCATTGTATGCACAGCACTAACGAACGACGACGAAAATAAACGATGCAAGAAGAGGGCGATGTAAACACGAATTACAAATAAAAAAGCCCCAACCGTTCCCTTCGCCTTCCTTTGCGCAAAAATCCATAATTGGTAAAGTTGAGGGTCTAATCGCTGTAACACTACAAATTCGCATCATTCGTGAAGAGAAATTGATTGATTGTAGGGTTTAACGTGCCGACGCAACGCAGGCGATGAGGCGCAGCGTAGTGGAGGGCTCCGGGTTAATTTTGACCCCCTCGGGATCTTTAATCGTAAAGAAAGCGCAGGAAAAATATAACACATTAAAATTATTCAACAAATTTTGCTACTCACAGAAAAGCCCGGCTTAAAAAAAATGGCTCCAATCCACGCTGTGAAGGTCGTTGGAAAGCAAAGCTTTAAACGACACCCCAACAATCGCCCATGCGACGTCACTTGAATTCACACACGTGGCTCTACAAAGAGTGAAACCAAAGATTCTGCCTGCCGTTACCTGGAATTCGCGAGAGAGGCGTCCTAAAAGCACAAGCGTCAGCCATGACCGGGCTAGAGCGGCGGACACTGCCTCTATAGCCCGGACGTGAGTCGGCAGAAAGAAAACGGCGAGGAGCGTATTTGGAAGGGTGAGACAGCTGAACCTAGCCATCCTGATGTGCTAGCTCGGGGCTACACCACCGCGCGACACAAGCGCGGACACCGAAACAATTCGGGGTGTGAGCTCAGTTATTCCTATTTATACCGATTTAAACTAGTTAGTTTCGTAAGTTTGAGAACTGCGAGAAAGCTGAGGGAACTTTTATAATCGCTATTTTATCAGCACTAGCTGGTTTAGCTTTTTGCAATACTTGTTAAAACACAACCGAATCGGTATTCACCAATTTAGATAGCGGAGTCGCATTCGGGGCAAGCAGTGCGCACAAGGTAGCTTTTGTCTGTATGGGGTCTGTATGAGGTTTGTACATTTTGTTTTCGCACCCTGCCAGCCAATCCTTATCGTATCTTTGCAGTACGACCACTTAATTCCGTCGGGTCCGGGTTACCCAGGAGGTGCTGTCGAACAAGTTAATGAAGCCGTGCGAAGGAAGCGCGCAATAGACACGAAGCTTCGCCAAAACAACCGTCGCTAAAGCAGTCGACAAAGCCGGGTCGCGCCGATGCGCCCGCCGGCGTGTGCGCGCGGGGAACGCCGGGTAAATTCGCCGCGCCATCTACACTTTGCTCACCCTCCGCACTATACCTCCGCAGCCATGTTGGGAGTTTCATGTCCCGCACGCCACAAAAGAACCGTTGGCTAGTAGAGGTAGAAAGCTTTGCTTTAGAATTTTCACAATGACGACAAGAAATCTAAGAACGGTGCGAAATAGTAGACGATTCTCCGAACTTCTGCACATTTTATCGAGTTAGGTGATATGGGACGGCGTCAGTTAAAGAAACAACTCGCAAGCCTGGCTGCTGAGTGTGACGGAGTCCCGAAATAAGCAACGTAACGTTCCCGCGTCAATACCACCGGCTGACGTACTGCTGACACGATAGCTTTTATTGATCGCAACACGCTTGCCGAAGTGGGTAGTTGTTTGTCTTACCTACTGATCCTGCTCTGTATGTATAGCGTGTTGTTTGCCCTTTCTATCAGACGTAGTTCAATAGCAATTAGCGGGGGAAGTTCCTATTCGGGGACACCAAAGCAAGGCAACGTCGCTCCGGAACCGTCGCACGGAACCATCCGGAACCACAAATGGAAACCTGCAGCCAGCAGAGTTGCTGACTCACACTTTGCTGTCACCTTAGCAGCGAACTGAAGGCAACATGACATCTTGCTCCTAAAGTTACGCCTTAGGCGCAGCTACGCCTTAGGCGCAGCCTCAGATGTCATTTTTTGTATATTTCCTGTTTGTTATTTACCAACGGCGCCGCCGCTGATTCTAAGCTCCAAGCTTGCGGACGATGTTACACAAAGTTGAACTAGCTCAATCCTGTCCATCTCTCGGTGTATTCGCGTGCATGTAAGTATACGCCTCGAGCGCGGCCTGTAGGAGCGCCACTGAAATCCCCCTAGCGGCCCGTTTCGAAAGCAGGCGCGGGAGTCTCCGTCCCGCTCCCCACTGCCGCCGCTGCTTTTGCGGCATGTTCACGACTGAGATTTAGCGTTTGCGGGCGTTGGAAATCCATGGTTATGTGGAGCAGTCACTGTTCGCAAATTGGATGTGTTTGCGAGAGTGTACATGTTTCTGACGCGATCTTAGTGTGGTATATTCGGTCTGGTGTGTATCACAGGCCAGCGTCGCGGAACCGGCGTATGCATGAACCTAATTGTAGTTACACTGCCCTAAATTTATTAGCACTGTCTCCGTAACCACTGGTTCCTCAGATGTTCATACACTACGATGTAAATCAGTTTTGTGCGCTTACATATTCAGCGGAACACTCATACCTGACAGCACGCCAGTTACTTTTGCCAATAATATACCTCAGATACTGATCACCTTCATTTACAAGCCAGTGTGTGTTAATTTCGGGAATATTCAACGTAAGTACGATGAATAATGCAGAATTATACTCGGGGATCAGCACACGACAAATAGTCGTCTTGTCGTGAGGTGAGCGTCGGCAAACATTTATCCGCTACATACCGTAAAAACCCGCGTATAATACGAGGTTTTTTTTCAAATTTTACTATGTAAAATTTCTGCCTCGTATTATATGTGGATCCCAAAGTTTTCAGCCGAAAATTTGCACTTTCGGTTTCAGCGGAGGGTGCGCCATCTTGCGGTGGCGTTAGCTGGCTGCTGCTTCTCTCAGCTGGCGCCATTTTGATTGTTTTGACCACGGGAAGAATCTCGGCACGTTCACCGGACGTCTATCACGAGGTCGGGTGCACGAAAACAGTATTCGGCTGCAATTAAAAGAAAAGTTATTTTATGTGCCGAGACCATCAGGAATTGCGCCCCAGGACGGCAGTTCGGCGTCACCGAAGACAGCATTCGTTGGTGGAGAAAGCAACTGCTGCTTGACTGGATAAAGTTTGTGCGGTGTCGGCGGCCTGGAGCACTGTTGGGGATTCCCGTCAGTGCTCGTGTTGGACGCCTTTCGCTGCCACCTGGCCGATTTCGTGAAGACGTTGTTGCGCGAACCCCGCACCGAAATGATTGTCATGCCAGGAGGAATTTGACATCCCAGCTGCAACCGCTAGACGTTTGTATTAACAAGCCTTTTTGTGCATTAACAAGCTCTTTAAAGAAATGCGGCATCTCGAACGCCCTCCTTGATGGCACTCAGGACCACTTTCTGTGGGGAGACATTTCCGACAAGGTGACTTCAGGAGACAGCGGCAGCAAACCTGACGATGACTGAACGGACGTCGGGAGACAGTGCCAGCAAAAACTGACAATGACTGAACGGTAACTGCAGTGCAAATAAATATTTTCTGTGCTATTTACCTCGCATTATATGCGGATGAAAACTTTTTTTCTGATTTTGCTGTCCTCGAATTACACCTCGTATTATACGCGGGTCCGTATTATACGCGGGTTTTTACGGTATATCCTCTGCAAGCAGCGCGCAGATGGGCTTAGAATATAATCGGCATCCGCGACTAAACTCTTCTTCGAAATATCGTCACATGGCGCAGGGAGCCTGAAGAATAAAGCTCAAACTGAAATCAGAGGGCCTTATCACGTACCACACTCTTCCAACGACACCTTTCATCGCTTGTGAACTGCCTACCCTATATACTTCCAAAAATGCGTCCGCCGAACGATCAGCTGTTTGTTGGAGTGGAAAAACAAAACGACAGTGAACGCGAGATTTGTGTGTGTGATTACTAAAACGTTCATTGCTTTGATGCCGCTCTGCATTTGTACACAGTGTCCCCCTCCGCTACCCCCCCCCCCCCTCCCTACGTCTCGCGAAATAGCAGTGCATTTCGCATATAGTACGTTGGTCTGGTGGACCCTACCTGGCTTAAGTTTCGACGGACGTCTTTAGCATGTCAGAAGCTGCACTGTATTTTTTTCATTTCCGTTAGAGCTATTGTTTCTTCCGCACTTGCACAGCATGTATTTTTCCGTGGTTTCATATTAGATTGCCTTGGTGCTTGCTATAAGGCGTTCGTGGGCACATATTCAACGAATATACTTAACATTTTCGCATGGTTTATATTCTTATAAAAGGCATAAGTTGTTGTCCGGTATTGGCTAATCACATCCCCGAAACACATTTTTCTGCGACGTATATATTCGAAACGAAGCCGCATTCGTTGTCCACGCTGCAAATGAAGCCAACTTTTCACTGTGCCAGTATCAGGTCTAAACGAGGCGACAGTAGAATTCATTTGTGCCGAACGTATTTGGAGGTGACACGGGTGATATGCTGCTACCGTCGCCGACGCCCGGAAGAGCGGTGACGATGCGCGCAGAACCGCGTCCCCGGGTAGCTCTTGCAGGCAATCGCGTGCTCTACGAAGACGCAGCTGCTTTTTAAGTGACCTAAACGTACTCTTTGCTTATAGACGTCACCATAACAAGTTTTTGTAGGGGGCGGAAAGGCAAAAAGAAGCGAAACAGAACCAAAACACTGCACGAGCCCCTATCAGCCGCGCAGCGCACATCCCGTCAACGCCGCGGAGAAGCGGCGGCAGGCGGCGCAGCGATCGCGAAGCTCGAGGCGTATATCCTGAAGTTGTGCAGGATACATTTAGAGATGCTTGCCTCCGTAACTCAATGGTTGCAAGCATCAGCGGCTTAATTTTCCGAAGGCTGGGGGTTCGGATGCCATCCAGGGCGCATATTTTCCTCCATTATTGCCTTTTCTCAATCGTTCGAACTTGCTGTGTTCGCACAAAAATGCAAAAAACATATCAACGACTTCATTCTTGCATTTTTAGGCGTTCTCGAGAGGTAATGATGGTTGATGGCCATTGGAATTTTATGACGACGGGTCGCTATCCGTCCTGCACGGTAACACAAAGCTTCTAGTATTTGTCTCTCGCTAAATGTCAAAGTCGCGCACCAGCATGATTTGTTAAAACTTCTTTGTTACGTCATTTCAGCGTTTCTGGAAATCAGGGCTGACCGAATTAGGTGGTCTGGCAGATAACAAGGCAGTATACATACTAGGCATAGAATTTCTCGAAAAAATGAATTCGGACCGCGAAAAAAAAAGACGAGGCATGCGCATGACCTATCCTAAACGGCGTGATATGCCGATGCTTATTACGAAATCGTACTATTCGCGGTGCAGTAAAGATAGATTGTGATGTTTAACGCGCCGACGCAACTCAGGTGATGAGGCGTGCCGTAGTTGAGGACTCCGGATTAATTTTGACCACCTGGGGATCTTTAACGTGCGCCCAAATCTCGAACACGCGGGCGTTTTTGCTTTTCGCCCCCATCAGAAAAGCCGCCGCCGCGGCAGGGAATCGAACCCGCGTCCCCGTGCTCATCAGTACAACGCCTTAGCCAGTGCCACTGACCCACAATGGCGGGTTCGGTGCAGTAAAGGAGGTTAGCGGTGCAATAAAAAAAATCTTGTTTCATTATTCATACGTCGTTTCTCATCCTAAAGAGGGCAGATCGCCCGTGCACTGCGGATACAGGCTACGAGCACGTGCCTCTTTATTTTTTACATACACAGCGGAGGTGTTTGTTTAGCCACATAAGCCTTCAGCAAGTACAATAGAAAGTAAGGCCGAACGTTTCTCGAAAAATCACCAGTCATAATTTGCGCAAGTAATAAAAACCGCAACTGCAAATCCCCGATTTGAAAAAGTTTATACGGAAACGTTGTACCATCGCCTACGGCATAACTGTGCATACACAAATAGCTATCTATTTCGCCTTGGAGCGATGCCAAATCCGCGCTGTGACAATTGTGCCTGTGTCAAAACAATTGAACACATTTTATTAGAATGTGCGGCCTAAATGGAACCGAGGTCCAACGTCCTTGAAAACATTGAGCGTCTAGAACAGGGACCAATTACTCTCACAATTATTTTAGGACCATGGATTCGTCCCTCGAAGCAGCTCCAAGCACTTCGGAGTTTGGCCTCTTATTTGGATGAAATTGGCCTTATTTCAAAATTGTAAATTATGTGGCCCAAGCTCAGAACAAAAATATGCATGTAAGTCCGTTACCGCGCCCCGTCCACGACAGTTTTTTTTTTTCTGTCCTGCCCAACTCTTTATTGGACCTTTTCTTCCCCATTTCCAACCCACAGCAGAGAAGCATGTAGGCTGGCGTTGGTAAATGCCAGCAAACCTCTCTGCTTTTCAAATAAAGAGCCCCCCTCTCTCTCTCTCTCTCTCTCTCTCTCTCTCTCTCTCTCTCTCTCTCTCTCTCTCTCTCTCTCTCTCTCTCTCTCTCTCTCTATACGGGCTAACTGTTACAGAGGTAAGCCAGTGTGCATGTAGCAATAAAGTTTTTTTTTCGTGTGTTGGTTTTTGCAGGATGAGAGGCAAAATATTTTATTGAGCAGAACACAAACAGAAAAAAACGAAGAAAGGTGGGTGGCGTCCTCAGCTCAGGAAACCACGCGTTCTATATCCGGGGTGGCCCGGTTGATCCGCCCTTGCTGATCCTCCGGGAGCGAAGTGGTCAGTGCGCACTCCCACCGCTCCAGGGATGGCGAGAGGAGGGAATCAGGATGTAGCGGGCAGAACCACACAAGATGGGCTGTTGAGGCTGAGAGGTTGCAGAAGTGGCAGAAGTGGTAACAACAGAGGAAGATATACGAATATGTTTATTTTAGTTTATCTATTTCCGCTTTCTTATTTTGTTCTGGAGCGAGAACTTCAACTCGGGCAGTATATGTCCCGGATAGTTTCCAATCGCCCAACCATACGTCAGACGGTATATTTACAGGTCGTAGTACATTGCAGTGGTGGTCTGTGAGATTTTGTTTTGTACACGGAGGCAGTATAGAACGGAGCAGCACTTGTACAGCACAAACGTTCCTGCGACGCAAAACACTCCGCTGTGGGAGCCGAAAGCATAAACAAACCTCTATTTGTGAAGCTACAGCCCTCCGACCACTATTCCGAAAGAAGACTAAAAGGACATAGTTTCGAGTTTAGGTAAATAACACTCAGGAGGAAATAAAATTTAACCGTTTTACCACGAGACTTCATGGGCTGCAAAGTTTTCAGCAAGTTTCTCAAAGTAATTGCTACCGCTGTGTGCTGAAATTCGTAAAAAACGTTCCAGCAGAAGAAGGCAGATTGCACGCCTTCCCCGTTCTGCAGTGAGCAGGTAAACATTATTGCAGTCGGTGTCGTGTTCACGTAAGGTAAATAGGCCAGCAATAAACGGGCGAAATGTCAGTAGGACATGCGACGTTTTCCTGGGGAACTCTCTATTTACAGTAGCTGCCCTCGTCCTCTCCGGCCTAATGTTCACAGCCTGCGATATGTAGTCGCGCATTGAAGCGCGTCGAGCAAAGACGATGTAATGCGACGACAGCAAATATTTTTCGGGCTACAATGAACCTCTAGTCGGCTGAAAGGCTATTCGTACGTAGATCGATGATCCCAGCGACGCGACTTTCCTGCTCTAGAAATAACGAGATACATGGCTTGATGAATGTGTATGAGACATCCTCAGAGCCTATACGTTTCCGCCTGCCTTGTTCGTGTTCACGCAAGATATTATTTTTTGCGCACGGCTGTGAAGTTTTCCGGTATAAGTATTTAACTGCGCACAAACCAAGAGCATTGTTGTCAAGCTACAGTTCCGCCTTGCTTTTGGACTGAATGGAAGGCCTTGCTATGACTTTTGATGGCCTCGTGTGGCCGTAAGGGGAACCTTAAGAGGGCAGTTAAGGAAGTGATCGTGTAGTGCTTTTGCCAGATTGCTTCATTTAGTACCGGAAAGAACATCAGGGGCAAGCGTGGCGTGCATTTGCCCAAGTATTGATAGCCACTTGCCGCCGAGAAAGGAGTCGTCCGAGCTTGAAGTGGTGATATCGATGAGCAAGCCCTCGATGAACATGCCCTCGAACTGTTGATTCCGTAATGTTCGTTTGCTTCTTTTTGCCGAACGAACGAAAAATAAAAACAGATCTCGGAAGAAGGCTACATGAAACGACATGTACTAGTAAGTCTAGAGCAGCAACATTTGGCGTGGAAGTTTCCCCGCCTTTATTTTCGCTACCTGTGATAAGCGAAATCATCACAGTATACAATTGTTTATTATTATTATTATTATTTGTTTTCATTCCGGTCGAAATGTCTGACGGGCAGCTGCAACGAGTCGTGCTTGGGGATTTCGTCGTTCTCTAGCACAATCTTCGAAGAAGAATACGCCGTAGCGCCCTGTCCTGTACGTACTGTAACAGTCCTGTACCTACTATTTGTGGAAGAAGTGTGCACTGAAATTCAGCCCCCACTAGAAACGTGCAACTTCAGAAGCAGTGGGTGAAAGGTCTGCTGTGTGAAACTACATAAGGAATGGTCTGAACGATTGTGCTAGTTCTGTGCAAGTGACCGCTAAGAATGGTTAACCATTTGTAAGATAACCTAATGGTCTAGTTCATTGGGAAACGTTTATTCTGACACTTTGTGGCGTCAAGCAGTAAGCAGGGATTAGCCAGTTCGATATCTGCCCCTTTCCCTTTCATTACACCTTTCTCTTCACCTTCTCCCTTCTCTAAGTTTATCTCCACTACCGGTTCTGCCTCATTTCTCTCCTGCCACCCATGCCCCCCACTTGAATCGCAATACTCCCCCTCCATTAAATTCCGTGTCCTGAACGTCTCCTTCATGCTAAACTCTTTCCCATCCTACTGTTCCTTCACCCACCTTAGCCTCTTCCACTACACTTTTCTCGTCCTCCTCCCCTCGTCTCTTCGTTTCTTTGTCTTTCATACTCTCCATCATACGATCATACGATCATACGCTACGCTCTCTTTAATCACTGTGTGTACTTCGTTTAATTTCGGGAAAATCACCACTCTCCATCTCCTACCCTCAATATGCTGCTCTCCAACCGCACTCTTCCCCTTCCTCTTCACCTTCCTCTTCACCACGCGTCACTACTCCCTATAGCGTCCCCTCCGAAATCCCCTTCCGCTACTTTTTTTTTAGTGAGCAGCACTTAAACGCCCGCTAGCGTGGTTTGACGGTGCCGTGGTCCCTCGTAACCGAGAGAAAGAAGTGGACACCGAAGACAGAAGGGAAACAGAGGAGGAGAGTGCAGCGAAAGTGCGCGGTGAAAGGCGGTAAGCCAACGCGGTGTGTGACGATCCCCAGCGGCGACGGGCTAGGAGATAACCAAGAGAACGAAGAGGCCACCGGAGATGAGTCCGCAGGAATGCGGAGGCTGAAAGTATGATAAAAATTAGCAGTTGTTTACCTCGGCTATGCCAGGATATACGTAGCGTGAGCTAAGGTTCAGCTGGTTATTCTTAGGTTTCCTCGTTGTCTAGGATTCGCTAATTATCATGTTTACTACTGCTAAAACGATTTCCAATCCAATCCAATCCATTCCAATCTAATGCAATCCAATTCAGTCCAGTTCAGTCCAGTCCAGTCCAATCCAGTCCAGTCCAGTCTAGTCCAATCCATTCCAATACAGTCAAGCCCAGTCCAGTCCAGTCCAGTCCAGTCCAATCACTGCTCCTCGCGCATGCGCAGCAAGGCTCTCCAGGAGCCACGCGAACGGCTATCAAGTGGCTCCGGCGCAGCGTCAGACTTTGCTACTGCGTAACGGTGGAGCACAGCTGGGCACGCGCCGGCGCCAGTGCGTCTGCCGTGGCTATGACGTCACTCCTCTGGAATGCGCAGAGCGAAGAATGTGGAGACCCAATTCCCTACACACCCTTACTCAAATTAGATTGCATTTCTAATCTAATCCAATGCAATCTAATTAAATTCAATCCAATTCAAATGAAATCCAATCCAATCCAATGCTCCTCGCGCTTGCGCAGCACGGCCCTCCAAGCTACACTGCTCAACCTCGGGCAGTGTAGCTTACGCTACAAAAGTGTGAAGGGAAGGGCATTACGCCAAAGCCGAGCGAGACACGTGTGTGAAAACCGCGCCTCGGGGACCAATGGCGCCCGAGAAAACAGACGCTAAACTAGGCATCCATGAAATCAAGCGCCTTGTTCTTTCAAGTTCACAAAAAAACACAGAAGCACTGCACGCGCCGCGTGTTGCACGTGTATCGGTCCTTCGTCGTTCTCCTCGTTTCGTGGCTCACCCAAATCACGTGACATTTGCGCGAAAGGTACAAACACATTTTACAACAACGTGCCCAGAGGCGGCGGCGCGCTGCGAGATAACTAAGGTCCCTAAAATAACTAAGGTAGCGCCAACTGCTCCCTCCTTCTCCGCTGCCCTCCTCTTTTTTCTCTCCCCTCACCCGCGGCGCCGCGGTCCCTTTAACTCCGCGGCGGGGCCGCCATGTTTGTTGGCTTCCTCAGAGCAGACGCCCTCGCAACGCTTCGGGCCGCTCGCTGCAGTTTTTCGTGCAGTTTGCTCTTGTTTTCGCGCCGCAATCGCTTTTTGGTAGCATTAATAGTATTTATAGAGCCCCGTTTTACCAACACGCATTAAGTGAGACTGTTTTGTTGTATATTTTTGTCTAGAAGGGGATATTTGCGGCGTGGATGCCGCGGGCGGATACGGACAGCGCGGTGTTTGTTTACGTGTGCGGCATGCTCAGGATAGTTCGTGAACGCGAAAGGATCGAAAGTGGACGTTTGAAACTGCTCTGTTACATAGTATTTCTAGAGCCCCATATTACCAACACGCCCTAAGTGAGGCTGTTTTGTTGTTTATTTTTGTGTAGAAGTGGATATTTGCGGGATGGATGCCGCTGGCGCATACGGACAGCGCGGTGTTTGTTTACGTGTGCGGCATGCTCAGGATAGTTCGTGAACGCAAAAGGATCGAACGTGGACGTTTCAAATTGCTCTGTTACAGTAATTCCGTTCTTGCATTTGCGTGATTAAATTGTGGTCGTGCAAGCGCTGCACAGAGGGCTTGCGCATGGTTCGCGGTGACCTTGGTTCGCGGCAGTTCCAGCGCTGCGCTGGCTTTTTTGCGTTCGCGTTTTTTGCGTTAGTTGTAGATCATTAGGCAGCGCTCAGTATGCGCCCCGCATTAGCTACTGACATTCATGCCACCTTTATTTCGTGCAATTTACGGTGCTTTGACGCTGTTGCAAAATATATGTCACCTTCACGTCGTTATAGGCTGCTGTCAAGGTCAAAGTTCTCGCGTCTCCTCGTTGGCCTCGCCCAAGTCGGCTGTACTTTTGGCAGTGCGTCCGTGGCATAGCAATGTTCGTGCGATTGGCGTTCACAATTACTTCGAGTACGGCCCTGTCGGGCATATCTGGAACAGGCTCGCACAAAGAACGCGCAGTTAAAGAATGCGCTCAGCTTACAATTAGCTGTAGCGCCCAATTCTATAATAACTACCGTATTCCAAGGCCAGAAGCACGCTAACAAGCGCAATTGTGAATCCTTTCCATGTTGTACAGCCAACATTGATTCATGTGTGGGCTTTGATAAATTACAGCTTGCTACAGCCGAGCTGGCCGTGACTGCGCTGACCTTATTCGAGCAGCCGAAGTCACAACTCGGCATCGCGAAGCTACATAAAGTGACGCGGACGCAACACTTGTTTGAAACGAGCAGCTGACTCTTCGGTTGTTATCGGTTGTTATACGCTGGCGGCTTCGATAACAGCTCCATTCGATTCAGACGCGATTCCCTGCAACGCCTGCATCGTTGCACGGTGCGCTGCACCAAAGCGCTCGATTCGCGTTCGGGCGCTGCGGGTTGGCAGGCGGCTACCGGCAGTTGCGGCGACCGCGTGAAAATGTCCGTCGAGCTCGAAGATGCGTGGGACAAACTTTGCGTCGCCGCTGATGCGTACGACGCAACCCAGATGGCCGTAAACATCCAGTTGTAGAGGACGACAGGCGAGGATGATTAGCAGACGACTATGCCTGCACCTCGCTCGATTGTAAACACGCAGGGGCGCTACTGACGGTGCAACCGTGATGCACGGCACCGCGGAACCACGCTGCTGCATTGCACCGGCACCACAGAACTTCCTCTGCAACGTTGCCGTGCACCCCTTCTGAATCGAATGGAGCTAAGGCCTGCTCCGATGCAGCTGAGCCTAAAATGGCGAATTTAAATGGACAGTGGCGGCGAAGAGAAGAAAAAAACAAACAACGCGGGGACGAGGTATTACGTCACTGGCCGTTGTCCAATGGCGCGCGGCGTTCGCCGGCGAAAAAGAAAATGGCAAAAAACGAAGGAGGAAAGGAGCGCGGGCGAGGGCGAAAGGCGGCGAGATCTAAAGATGGCGCTACCTTAGTAATTTCAGGGACCTTAGAGATAACGGCAGAGTGGCGCCCCCCGCCGTGCGTTCGCTGAACACGCGATCATTTCCTGAGACGCAGCAGCTATTTATCGTGAACGAGAAAACTGCAGTTCGCGCTGCGCACAAATTTCGCGTGCAGGAGTATCGTAATCGTCAGCCGTTTTTTCATCCCCTACTTGATCTCCCTCATCTTTCTACTCCGCTTTGTAACGCCTTTCCCTCCCCCCTCTCCTGCAGCCTTCACCCTCCCCTCACCAATCACAGTTTTACATTTCTACCTCCTCTCAGTTGCAAATAAAATTTTTACGTTGTGGCAGTCCAAGAAAGACTACCGTCTTTAAAAAAACAGATGAAGGGCACTTCTCTTTAATTCGTTTCATAAAAAATAACTTTATTAAGTTCGTTGATTGTTTGGACGTGGTGGGTGCACCTAGTACAGGGCTGCAGACTTCAGGGCTCCGGTGGCTGCTCTGGCGATCGTTCGGCACTGCTCGTCGTAGTCAGCGCTAAGCAGCGCATAACTCTAGAGTTCCTGTATATAGCTCCCGCAGGGAGCTATACAGGAACTATACATAACTCCACTCCTCCCCGGTTAGAGGGCGCTTTTGAATTTGTTCGCACCGGCCGCCGTATGGTACAGGGTGGCCAGCTGGTTGCTCTTGGGAGTATTAACTCTATGCTCTTGGGGCGCGGGTATTGGGTTGGGTAGCGTATAGTCGGGAGAAGTTGGGAAAGGTGTTCGTTTGTATTGAGCGGAGGGATGTTTCATGCTGTCCTAACAACTTGGGATGAAGAGGTGGCAATTAATTAGGGTGGCTTTGTAGTACCTTAGGAAGGAAAAAAAAACAAGCGTGATGTTCACACGTTAAGGAGGACAAGCAAGATCCATTCGAACTCACGAGTGACGTACGTGATCCAAGCGAGGCGTGCCCGCGCATCTCTAGTACACTTGGCAAGCTGCGGGCGCTGCACAGTTCTCTGCAAGTCGCTCAACGAGCACGCCTTAATCCGTCATGCCACAATGCGCCGGCCGGCAGGAGAAAACGACGACACGCGTTGGAGACTTCTCCTTCTTAGACGGAAAGTTAGGTTCCACGCATTACTGAGCAGGTGGAACAGCGAATCTGCAACTCCTACTGACGTTTTTACACAGCCGGTCAACGTAGCATGTCATGGTGAGTTAGATGCACTCGTTGGGCGAGTTTTTGAGAGCTGAGTTCCATCCATTGTGTGTCACGCGCCTTGTGAAAGAACTATTGAAATAATCTGCATCAAGTCAGCCTACTCATTCACTCTGGTATCGCCTATCATTGATTCAGTAGGCATTTCCTTTTAGTTAAATTGTAGAGTTTAGGCAGAATGAAAGTGGGTGGGGGAGGCGCGCAAAGGAGAGGGTGGACTCAAAAGAAGCTGTTTCAAATCTAGGATATGATTAGGAACTTGTTCATTCGCAAGTTTTTTGATGTAGCAAAAGATGACAGGACCCGAGAGTTTTACATCTGTGGTCGTCTCCACCAGTGTAGCTTAAATAAGCCTGGCCGCCTTCTGGTTCTAGTTAAGTCCACTCCAATTATGACGAACAATGGAAGTGCATGGATGGAGTCCCTCTCTGTCCTTTGCTTAGCAGGATCAACTGCTGAACGCTAAGCGCTTGAAGAGCATAGCTATACACGAACGTTTTACCAATCAGTCAATGCCTCGAGCGCCCTGCAGCCGCGGATTGTGATTGCTGAGCATCAGATTAGTAATAGGAATTCCAGAAAACAGATGAACGGGTACGTGTAGGTGCAACATGTTTGAATGGCAGGGATTAGAAAAGTCCCGATTCATCGCTCACTGACTGGTGAAAATGGGTTCGCCTTCATTCCTAGGGACTGAAAAATTCTACGGCGAGATTCTAATTCGCTTTAAGTCAATGTACTGGAGGTTTTACCGGGCGGTTCTCAAGGGCCTAATTTAGGCGTATTGCAGTCGCAGAATCACGGAATTCTGATGACGAATCATCGTCCTGAATTTGGCAGTCGCGTTCATTTACCGCCGCTAATCACTACGAGATTGAGCGTACTGTTAACGGCATACTACGTCTGTAATTTACTAAGATATTGAACGCAGGGATGTCTCCTTCTTATAACATCTCCTTCCTTTCAATGCACTTGTTCCTGTGCTTCAGCAGGTCTTAATTGCCCTGAAAAAGCTGGCAGTCTATTTGGTAAAAAAAAGTAGGCTGCGTCTAATCCCACGGCAGCCGTGATAATTACCTCCGAGAAATTCTCACGGCAGTTTCCATAAAAGCTGGCTGGCCTAAAATTCTCTGAATAATATTACGTCCCAACGTAACCTAACATAACATAACCTCACCGAACCTAGCGTAGCGTAACCGACCGCGTCATAACCCAGCCAATTCCAGCCCAGCTGCAACAAACCTAATCTAACCCAGTCTAATGACACAGAACACAATCGAATTAAACGTAATTCAAACCATTCTAGAAGCCCTGGGAGTCGGTCCCTTGATGTAGTAAAAACCAAAAGAGAAAGAAGTATTAACAAAATCACGGTGACCGAAAAATTCTCAAAGCTAAAAAAAACATCGCAATGTCGGACTCAAACCTGAGCCTCCTTGTTTAACAGCAAGTACCACAGCGCTACACGGGAAGCTGCCAGCACGGCTTTTTAGGGAATATTTATCCCACAGAATCTCAGCGTAGCGTGCTTATTCATTGAGAGGCGACTGCCGTGAGAAATGTCTGACGGTAATTCTCATGGTGGCCGGGATATTAGACACAACCAGGAAAGTATTGTAAAGCAAAGCTCATAATCATCATCCTTCTCATCATCATTGTCGCCGTAGTCAGCAGCAGCAGCAGCATCCTTTATATGTCCGCTGTAGCAAAAAATTCCCCGCATTTCCCCGAGGGGAAGAATGTGGAAGTGCGAATGCACGAGTTGAATTTGCGCGGTTCGGTAATGTTCGCGAAAGAGAGATCACGCACACACACGCACCTACAAAGAAAGAAAGATGCATTTATTCACAGACACCTATTTGTGTTGTCGTTGTACTTGATTGCTAGAGCGGATCTCAGCTTTCAAATTTCGTGTCAGTACTCCTTTAAGCAGGTGCATTAGCCCTTCTCACGCCCGATTCTTGGCCAATCCCCCACGTGGGTATGTGGTATGTCAGCGGCCAGGCTGCGCGCGCCCATCTCCACGTGCGCGGACATCGCCGGTGGACGCAGGTTCAGGGTCGCTTAAGAAGTGCATTGCACTTAAAAGGCTTCTCCAGACCTCCCCCAGCACTCTGCTCCGGCACTGGCCGAATTATTTCCGTGGCCTTTAATTCCCATATTTCATCCCTCGATATGATTTCTTCTCTTACTTCTAGTCCCGCCCCTCGGTAAGCCATTCAGGCACCTAGGTTCTCCACTGTTATTTCGCAGCATTACATCTACACCCTAAACGAACTTCTTGACGCCAAGGCGTTGGACTGGGCCAGTCGGTACAAGTTCCATTGGATGAAAAATCAGCGGCCAACACAGGAAACAGCTAGAAGAAAACGTCGGCACAAGCTGTCCCGTCGTTTTCTTTTGTGTTCTGTGTTTGCCGCTGGTTTTTCATCCAATCCACATCCTGACCTAGAGTGGGCTTTATGTTGCTTGGCCCGTCGTTACGCCCTCCGTTAGGGCTGTCTGTGGTTGAGCCTAACAAAAGCGATAGCACATAGTGGGAGAGGAGGGTAGGCTACCTCTTACCACCTGGAGGTTTTCTTTTTTTAGAGCGCCGTAACTCTTACCGCGTTATGCGCACACTGGGCCCCAGATTACCAGATCACCTCAGCCCACTGCGAATCTGACGACCAGCAGAATTATATTGGCCAACGCTTTCCCCCAAAGTTTCCGTTTCATGCGATCCGTAAACCTTCCACAATGTTGCCAACATTGCACTTCTGAGTAGTTTCATGGTTACAAAGTGTTCAGATCGCTATAAGGTTGAACCATCCTCTCAGCATGAATAGGGCCAAAGGTTTGTGACTTTTTACGCTCATAGAAATGAAAGTGGGAAGGTGCGGGGCTTGAGGAAAGGTTTCCCCAACCGATATCAGTTGACCCACCTAATTGTTCCACTATATAAGCCAGAAGGCTCCTATGGATGGATTTTTGTGGCTCTGTCTAAGTGCAATCTTATTTCACACATTGTGTAACCCTGTAACAGCTATTCGCCCTAATCTGCGCTTCCGGTCCTACATTTTCCGGCAAAAACCTTTCCCATGGAGCTTCAAAGGATGCCAAAAGATCACTGAGAACGTGCAGCAGCTGAAACTCTATTTGCTAGTCTTCCCCGGTTGTTGAATTTCTTTCAGAACACCCCTGCATAAAGTAGAAATTATTTTTATAGTAAGGCATTAGGTGCCCCGAAGAATTGAAACAGAAGCAGTTGGCAGAACAAGGAACTGAAATTCGCAGCCCCTAATTTCTCATTGGTCGCAAAAGCGCTGGGTGAAAATTTCGATTGACTGCCAACGCTGGTATCCGCCGGTTTGAGGCCCCCATTGGCTCTGATGCGTCATGAGGCTACGAAAAAAAATTGAAGATTCATTGCTTGACCTTCAGGAAGGCATGATCATCTCACCTCTCTCCCTCGCGAACTGGCAGTGCGAACTTCAGTGCGCACGTCCGGCGGCAGCCTCAGAAATTCTGAAGTGCAAGTTAGGGCTACACTCTAAGCTGGGTAACCCTTAATAGAGGTATACATTTTCGAATTTTTGTAACCTATAATTTATAAGGTACAAATGTAACCTATATCTTCGTAACCCTTATATACGTATACACGTAAGGGTTACTCAGTTATCGGTTACTTTGCCGCTTTCAGAATGTATACCTTTATATAAGTTACATCTACCGCCGTCCAAGGTCACACACCTGGAAGGTGTCATGTTGCGCGCCAGGCGCGCTTTCGCCGGCGCCGCTGTGGCGACGCCCCAAAGGCGCCTTTCCCGCGTGGTAAACAAATATCGCGTTAGTGGAAGACGATATGTGCGACCATGCTGTCCATTGCGCCGCCTAAACTTTTGCGTCGGGTGTCTTTTGTCCGTCCCTTGAACAAACTGCCGGCCACACGGCTGCGGCTAAAAGAGAGGTTACTTTTATAATTCCTAAAATTGCGGTACTAGAAAGCTGGAAAATGTTGTCTTAATATATATGCATTGCATTACCTGTTCGATAATCGTTACCAAGGTTGTCACCCAAAAATATTTGTGAGTATTGGCAACACTTAATTCTTATAAACAGGCATAACTAAATTTAATGTTCGCATCAGCTTTGTGCCGTTTAAGAAACCAGAATCAAACATGCATGATAGGTCTTTTAATAAATTGCGGGTATGAATTTTAGCTTTAGTTAAACAACATTAGGCTTTAGTGAAACCAAGCTTTAGTGGAAACATGCACTTGATAGCATACTTCAAAAGGACGCCAAAGTTATAACATAGCCTTAAGCCCAAAATTCTTGTCTGACAACTTAGGCCATGATTATCAAAATAGAATTGCAGTACATGCACACATATTTGCGCATTTAACAGGAGCACATTTTAAAAAGTTTGGCATCAGTAGTTTTGAACATTCACATTTATTATTATGAAACACCTGTGGGCTATTTATTAAAAAGCAAAGCTGCGAACCACCGTAATGTAATTATCGTTCCTTAATGAATATTTGACGAGTGCGGATTCCTGGGCGAACTGGTGTTTCCTATATTGCTTTAGACTTCCAGGTAAAACTCGGTTTATTCATATATCCTTATTTAACCTATTTAATAAATGTTGCGTAAACAGCTTCACAAACATGGCCAAATATACAGATCCTTTACCTCAATATTTGATGTATGCAAGGTATTTCAAATTGTTTGGTACTGCAATTGAACAATTTCAGACGAATTCGAGTTTGAGCTACATATATAAGATGGTTCTCAGAGGTGCACTTTCCCAGTACAGCGTTATTGTCATGGTTCCCCACAGAAAAAACACAGAATGTGGGAAAGTAGAAAGAACATTTATTACAAATTCACTGTTTATACAAAGCAGTGTTTATGGCTATGTTCCCTGCATTCTCTGTTTCACTGAGAGTCTAATATTACACTGGAATTCACTTGTCTTTACGAATCCATCTTTACACTTCCCTCTTAGGTACCTCTTTACAGTTCCACCTGAGTTGTGATTCCCACGCCAAGTTATGGTTTTTTATGCAGCACTAACAACTTTCTAGGCCAATTGCAATCTGTCTTTTGGACAAACTTTAAATGGGATCTATAATTTCCTGCATGAAAAAAGGCGCTTGGAAACATTCAGAGATAAGCTTCGCAATTTACGTAGTGCACAAGCAGGCACAAAATCAGGGCACGCTGAAGATTTCCCCGAGGTCATCTGAATGACTTGTTCCCTGCTGCCGCAGATGGAGGTATATATGTGAGGGGCCGTCACTTGGATTTCCCCACCTTGAAGAGCCATCTACAGAAAATTTCAGAAAAAGAACAAAACCCAGTGTACCATAAGCCCCTCAACCAAATCACAGGCATGTGAAGTACGAAAACTATATTGCACGAAAATGAAGACGGAGACCAGAGAATGAAATGAAAGGCCACACCAGAGAAGGAGTGATTTAGGGCCTTTCAAATAATTTCACATCATTTCAGTAATCGTTACACAGAGTAATTTGGCCGCATTGTCCACAACAACGCGAAGCCACTATAGTCATATCGGCCAACCTTCCCGAATTTTAATCGTGCCGTGTTCCTGTTTATCTCGCGAAATGTTTCTGCATGCTCACCCAGAACAGGCAGAAACTTTGGGCTACGAGATAAACTGACATACGTTTGCAAAAGAGAAAGCAAAAACATTTCCGCACCTTCATGTGGAATCACTACTACACGCAACAGAGCGAACGTCGCACTAAACCCAGGAAACGTGCTTTCACGATGCTGACGCCGTCTGCGTCACATTTTTGGCTGTACTTAAACATCTGCCTCCTGCCTCCGCCCCCCCCCCCCCCCTTGTACTGGCAGTTTCATTTTGAACGAGGATCCCACGTGGAAGCCGAAACGTTTTTCACTTCAGTAAGGTGTTCTTCTACCGGTGGTTTCTTCCTCGGCTATTCGTAAAAAGGAATCGACAACTTACATTTTTTCTTCGTTGAAATGTGTTGTGGGATAGGATACATCTAGAACTTGCACCGATCTTCAAGTGACATTCCCGGGAGGTCTGTACCTGTAATGACTCAAAGGGTTACTTGGGTTAAAATTTAATAGGCTTTAGAGCTGGGCAGTTGGTATACATTCATAATGAAAGAAGACCCCAAACTTGACAAGACGAAGAAAATAACACAGCACAAGCCCTCACTAACAACTGGAGCTTTCTTAAAGAGCTCTTTTCGAAAAAGAGTTCTTGTTGGGTCTGCAAAAACTGAAAAACTACAAAGCTCCATGCTGGGGAAATCGTTATGTGAATTCATAAAGTTCATGTAGTAACGAACTGATAGAAAGAGTCATTAAACATGAGGCGAAATAAGATACGAAATATAACATCATAACACTTGAAGTAAGGCCTCGCATTTTTACAAGTGAATCATACTTTTGTCTGCGCAGGCCTGGGTGCCATCTTTACAAAGAATATTTGAATGAATGAGTTTTAGTTATTGCATTTTCATACCGTTGTTTCCACGGAAATCAGACTTCATTTCAACTTGTGTCATACGCAGGGGAGTCCTGATTGTCAGCTCAAGGAACACTGCCTGCAAGAAAAACAATAGTTCTCATAAGTCATAGCATAGGTAGCCAGATGCAACCACACTTTTCCAACAGCCAGGAACCGGTGAGGGTGCAGCACCATTTTTACACCTGCACTTGTCTCTGTGTAATTCGTCACAATTTCTGTATCATCAAAAAACAACAACAATCAAGCAGCCTGCATGCTGGCTCATACATACCACCATTCTGTAAATCGCTTTACTGCACTACACTAGTATAACGCGAGACAACCATTTGCCCTGCAATACCACGCGAATAAATAAACGACTGATTTGTGCGAATGGGAATAATGAACCCACTTAACATGGTGACAATGCCCCGCTACCTCAAAATGACTAACACCAAATTTACCCACTCAAGGAAAAGAATGACAAAAATGAAGAATGTTGAAGATATAAAAACTTTTTATTGTGCGGTAAGGCAAACTTTCACAAAAAAAAGCCGCCCGCATCTTCCAACGAGGGGAACTCGAGCAAATGCGTCGCATCTACTCGAGTCAAGCAAAGCCTCACGTCAAGCGAAAGCCAAGCAAAGACGCCTTTGACTGAATTCCGAACGCGCGCTCCGCCGCTTCTATACGTTGAGGGGACTGCGTAAGCCGGTCCCAGTCGACGACGTTGGCGTACTTGTAAAGCGGCGTGGACTCTAGATGTTTGAGCCAAGCGCGGATGTTGCTTCGCCGGAGAACGGCACACCGGTTATATGCGCAGCGCGCCCGAAGGAGAGGAAACCGCGGAAGAGAGAGTACTGCACATGCGCCGGCCCCAGCGCGTCTGCCGCGGCTATGACGCAACGTGCCGCGGCTATGACACAACACAATCCAACACAATCCACTTTAATCCAATCCAATCCAATCCAAATCCAATCCAAGCCAAGCCAAGTCAAGCCAATCCAATCCAAGCCAATCCAATCGAATCCAATCCAATGCCCCTCGCGAGAGAGTGTTCGATTCCAATCCAATGCCCCTCGCGAGAGAGTGTTCGCTATCGCCTCGACTCGACGCGCATGCGCAGTGAGCGTGCGGACTACGGACGCCAACGCGGGTGACATCGTGAGTTACTGAAATGCTCTGCATTTAAAAGAGGCTTGTGCTGGACAGAAGGGAGTTTAGAAATTTCGGCCAGCATTTAGTGGACTACTTTTCTGCAGCACACACCTTGTGTTTATCCGGATGTATTACTACAAGACCAATAAACTAGACACCATTCCGAATATATGCAGCGAGAAAAATGAATATTTCCCGATGGCTGAAACAAAATGATAATACCCAGAGAATAGCGCGATAATATAAGACTTTATTGGGAAAAAAGTGCGCCCGATGCAGCCAACAGCGTAAACAAAACGCTCAACACATGACGAAGGCGCGCAGAGCAGAAAGCAGGCCACGAGCGCCGTTATCTGTTATAATGTACGGGCTTTCACGATCGTCCGCTCTAATCTGACGCAGCGAACGCAAGCCCGTGATTTCATTCAATTGCCGTCGCGGGCAACAGAAAACGTCCAGCGAAGCAACCAGTCGGGTAACGAAAATCCCTCTCGAATGCTGCAATTTCAAATTGAAAAGCCCCCAGCGAAAAGATACATCCAATGAAAACACGGAAACGGTTACGGGAGTATACTCACCGAGTTCGCTTTCACTGGCGCCGGGGCATCGGTCCAACATGCGAACTTGACGCTGGTCGTAGAAGAACGGGCCGTGTAGCGCTGCCAGTCACAAATGGGCTCGCCGCAGCCTCCGCGACTCACGCCGACAAATAAGTCTTGTAACAGCCATCCTCGCTTCATCGTAGGGGTATCACAGCGGTAAAAAGGCTCGAGTGGCGCGAAAACGTGGCCACCGGGCCTGCGGGCGCCGCCATTTCTCTATATCCCGTCATGCAACAGAGAAATCAACGGCCGCCTGGAGAGAAGGCGCGACGAGCATCTCTTATAGGTTACAGGGCGTTTTATAGGTTACAACGTAAAGGTTACATGATAGATTTTGTTGATGTAACCTATAAATCATTAATGTAACCTATAAACCGCTTTTAACTTCCCGCTTGTAACCCTTAGAATGGACTGGGATAAAGAAAACATCAAAATGGATCCATTGTAACCTTTATTTTATAGGTTACATCCCTTTAGAAGTTACATTATGGGTTACCAGGATTAGAGTGTAGTCCGGAAAGCAAAATGGAAAATAAAACAACGCGAAATACAAGCACTTGTCAGGGAAACACCACTGCGCTGTGGCGTTTCCTTTGTTTTCGCCTTGTTTTATTTCGCTGTTATTCTTATTCCATTCTCGCTTGCCGACAAAGGGGCACTGCACTCGCTGCAAGCTCCGTTTTATAACGCGTGCAAGTGGGGATGGAGCGCGTAGGAACTGAGCGACGGCGCGTCTGCATCCGCTTCGACTTGACGTAGCCCCGAGCAACGCCACCTCTATAACATTGCCTGTCACATCCACTGACACTAGCGGAAGAGCCCTTTTCTTCTTGCCCTCTCCTGCCCATTCCCTCTCACTGGCCTTTCCCCCTTCTGACGGCGGTAGTACAGTCCGCCGGGCAGCGCCGCTTGATGACTACTATACGAAACGATTGCAGGCGACAACTACACGAAACGATGACAAGGTTTCTCCATGACTGGAACTCCGCACAAAAAACGAGGCGAGAGAAGAGAACACACACAACGCGGGTGTGTTTGTCATGAACCATTTTTTGTCATGTTGTCATGAGCCAACTTTGTAATGAACTAATTGTCATGACTTGTTCATGAGCCAGTCATGAACCGACTTCAACTAGCCCGTCTTTCCACTCTGCGGGATATCTCCAGCCTTCGTAAGGTGGCGGTCCTGTGCTAACGTGCTTAGGGCTCCTAGGAGGCCTTGTCTCTCACTGATCCGGGTAGTGTCGCGTGCCTGTGGACATGCCACAGTCGCCCCTATCTTTCCATTAGGAGGTGCTGACGCAAGGCAATGTTACACAGGCAGCGATGTCACGAGAAACGAGGCCCGCAGCGATACGAACGCAGGTTCACCGCAGCCAGTACTCCGCTGACATGGCAGTTTTCACACGAGCTCTATTGCTCCCCCTCGCCGTCTGTCGTTATCGTCTGTTCACCTACGGCGCGAATCATTGCCGAAGTTCATCCTGTTTCGCTCCCGGAAAAAAAAATAAAAAGGGCTCGTCCGGGGTTCGAACCCGGGACCTCTCGCACCCAAAGCGAGAATCATAACCTCTAGACCAACGAGCCCACATGCTCCGAAAAAGTAAAGCGTAAAAGACAATCCTAATTTCCTGTAACCGTTTACACGAAAAGTGATTGATTTTTTATTGATTATGACGTTATTAACGAGCTGACGTTACCCTGGTGATAAGTTGAGCCGTAGTGGAGGGCTCCAAATTAATTTTGACCACCGGGGGACCTTTAACGTGCGCCGAAATCTCAAACACACGGCCGCTTTTGCACTTAGCCTCCATCCGAAACGAGGACGCCAGATTTTCTCGGACGCGGACGCCAATTTTTGCACGTTCGACAGCTCATACGCCATCTGTTGGAACTTTTATTACTGTTGAACTCGGAATGCTGCCACGTGGGCCATGCTCGCCCCGTTCTCTCTTTGTATTTCTGCGTCAGAGTATTGTATTGAAGGCGTTTTTTTTTTTACTTTCTATTGCAAATATCGAGCAGAGGTATGTTTTCAATTAGAAGAACCCTTCGAGTTCCAGTTGAGCGTTGATGTTTTGCTTCAAATATGCCTAATGTTTTCATTTTGCTTTATAATGTCGACGAGCATGAACTGTTACCAGATTTAGTGGTTTAGAAAAGTTTTGCGTGTGCAAACCTGTCCTTAGAGTATATCTTTGACTTTTGGCCGGAAGCCCGAATCGATTCAGACAGACCAAAATTTCTGAGTTTAAGTAGCCAACGAATTGGTTGGACTGGAAAACGGTTTTCTTTTTGTTATTATTATTGCATGCAGTGCGACCGTAGGCGGTGTGTGGACCTACTCGTCCGGTAGTCCACGCTGTGCTGCGGGGGCCCGGGCGCGCGTCACAAGAAACTCCTGGTCCGCGAGCTGGCCACTACGCAGCAAGCTCTTCCACTGCTCGAGGGCGTGTGGTTGTAGGTGTGGGGGGTTGGCAGGGCACATCCAAACCAAATGAGTTGTATTTGGGGTGCCGGGGCAGTATAAGCAGTTGGGGGTATGCGGCTGCGGAAATACAATGGAGGAAGATGCGGTTGTGGCAAGTATAGACCTGGAGTCGTCGCCAAATGTGTGCGTCGGCCACACCTAGGGACGGATGTGGGGGCAGTGGAGCCCTGCGGGAAGCTCTGTAGTGATTAAGGATGTCGGAGTAGTTCTGTGAGAGTGGGTGCAAGACCGGAGGGCCGGTAAGTGGTTCGTCTTCTTCCCCTTCTGGGAATGCCCGGCGGGTAACGTCGCGGGCAGTGGCATCCGCCACCTCATTTCCGTTTAAGGATGTACGGGCTGGAATCCTTGCAATAGCAGGTCTCTGGCATTTCTCGTCGTTGTTGGGGGATGGCTGTCATGTGGTAAGAAGAGCCCATGCCCGAAGGGGGATCGGCCCCAGAAGAAGATGTTGTCAGAAAAGATGAAGAGAAAGAAAAATCAGCATATGGGATGGTGAGAAGGATTTTGGAGTGACCAATGGAGAAGAAACACAGGGTAATCGAAGAGGAGGAGGAGGTAACTTGTTCAGCGAATGGGAGTCGCACACGATAGAATGCGAGGTGAAGGGGAAGAGAACGAAGTTGGAGTAGACAGAGCTCCTGGAAACCGAATTGGTGCCCCTCACGCGACCTGGAGGTGATAGTAACGAGCCTTCGATGTCGTGTGCCCCAGTTGAACAGATACCTCCACAGGTCTCGTCTGGCGCAGTCTGCCATGTGCAGTAACTGTAATGAAGAAGAGTCTGTGGACCACTTCCTTTTGTCCTGTCGACGATTTTCAAGCCTCAGACGTCAGCTCCTTGAGGTGCCGCTTCATCGCCTGGGGTTGGCATTAACAGTGCCGGTTCTTTTATCATTTGGGGCTTCAGAAACTGGATATGGCCGCCGGGATGTTTGCTCTGCTCTTCTGCGCTTCATAGAAAATTCCAAAAGATTCACAACCTAATTCGTATCTTATTCTGGAACCTCACCAGAGCCCTCCAAACGTTTCCATTGCCGTTTTTTTTTTTAATAATTATTATTTTCCTCCTCCTCCTCCTCCTCCTCCTCGTTCTTCTTCTTCTTCTTCTTCTTCTTCTTCTTCTTCTTCTTCTTCTTCTTCTTCTTCGTCTTCTTCTTCGTCTTTCTTTCTTTCTTTCTCTATTTATTTTGTTTCAATTTTGACTCATTTCCAATCTCGATTCCTCAAAAACAAGAAGAAAAAAGCTTCCAAAATTTTCTAACTTTCCTTGAATCATCCACCTAGGCAGCAATCTCATTCGAATTAGCAACTGATGTTTGGCCGATCCCCTGATTGGGTATGCGCCATTTTGTGAAGGAACAACAACAACAACAACAACAACAGAGTGGAACGGGTTCTTTGGAGGAACGGTGGGAAGTTCAGGCCGTGCCTGCACAACGCACCAGCGGCATCGCACCGTTTGGCAGCGGGCTGCCCGGAACCACCGATTACCAGCGGCTTCGCTCTGCTGGCCTCCTGCTGACCGGCGGCATCGCACCGCCGACGACCCGTCGAGCCGTGCCCCACGACGCACCAGCGGCATCGCACCGTCTGGCAGCGGGCAGCTCCGTACCACCTATGACCAACAGCTTCGCCCTGCTGGCCTCCTGCTGAGCCGCGCTGCTCAGCGAAGCCGAGTCATCGCACAGCGGGCAGCTCCGGACCACGACGCACCAGCACGGGCCATCGCGACGTTCGGTGACGTTGGGTGACGCGTAACCCAACCGACCCACTGGGCCACGTCATCGGCATCGCACCGTGGTACCGGCGGTAGGATTTGCTTGAATCTGACAGAGACAGTTAATGTATTATAGTAACTATAGGAGTAGAGTGTTGGTAGTGTGAGGTCGTGCTTGTTTTTGCTGTTTAGTGTGATATATGTGTGTTCAGTCACTATGATTTCGTTCGTTTGAGTGGTTTTGTTATGTAAATATATCTTGTTGCCATCAAATGAATCAACTTGAGCCTCATTTCTCGGCCGCGTGAGACGCGTGACAATGGCATCTGCAAGGCCGGTGATGTTCCCCGTTGCAAACCGTCGGCAGAACGTTTGTGAGTTGGAGAGCACGGTAATGTTGGAGGTCGGGGCGTGCACCACCGCTAGTGCGACGGTCGCTTGAGTCGACTATAAAACAATTAGCAGTGGCTTTGCTCGGCTATGCCTAGGTTGTCTAGGATTAGGTGATTATCATGCTTACTGCTGCTAAAACGATGTTCCATCCAATCCAATCCAATCCAATTCAGTCCAGCCCGGTATACAGTCGAGTCACTGCTCCTCGCTCATGCTCAGCACGACTTTCCAGGGGCCACACGAAACGGCTATCAAGCGGCTCCGGCGCAGCGTCAGACTTGGCTACTGCGAAACGGAGGAGCACAGCTGGCCACGCGCTTGCGCCAGTGCGTCTGCCACGGCTATGACGTCACTCTTCTGGAATGCGCAGCCCGGCGAATGTGCAGACCCAATTCTCTACACACCCGTACTCCGATTCGATTGGCCAATCCAATCCAACACAATCCCATTCAATACAATCCAATCCAATGCACCTCGCGCTTGCGCAGCACGGCCCTTCAAGGTCCACGCGAAACTGCTCAACCTCGGCCAGTTTAGCTCACGCTACAAAACTGTACCGCGCTGCGAACGCGTTACCCGTCCAGCTCCCTCACGCGCTTCCGCACGCCTTGCGCCGGTCGCCAGTTGCCACGCTTGCACGTGCTACCGCCCGGCGAAGAATCTTTTGAGAGAGGATCGAACGATACGGTGCTGTTCCGGTGATTTTTGGCACTCCCCAGTCTCAATAAAATGGAACGCCGTGAAAGGAGCGTGTGGAAATCTCCACACACCTTTTATCGCGCTGGAAGCGCCGGGCGAACCTATCTTGGAAAGGAATATCACTATTGCGGAGCTGGGATGAGACACACGGGATGTAGCCGTAGAATATTGCGACTGGGAGCCATAATACTTCTTCATTCGATGTACTTTGGCAGAAATAAGTTTACCAAGACAGCCGTTGTTTGGGTGGCGGAAATTCGGGGTAATTATTTAACATGCCTGTCGCGACGTGTCCTTGGACGGTTTCCTGTTCCTGCAACGTATCTTCTATTGTACTTGAAGGCACGTAAAATTTCGTCTCCATTACCCAAAACAGGGGGCCTTTACTTCGCCAGGAATAAAATTCTATTGCACTATTGCATGAATAATACGATCCGAACTGGTGGCGCCGCCGCGGAAGGGAGGACGTGAGTATGCGACGGCCCGAAGGTAATCCAACCGTTACGCTTTGAGCTCTTACGTCGTGAAGCGGTACACGAACCTTGACGTACAATGAGTTTGACATTGCTTGACAACGTCGTTAAGCTGAAATTTCCGGCTATCTAAGGTTGAGCATGAATTGAGCAAGGGTGGTTGGCCAAGTCTTCTTGTATCAGTAACGGAGAGAAGGAGAAAAAGGCACAAAGCAGAAGGTCGATGACACTGATGATGGGGCAAGTTCTTTCATGACACGCCGTGCCGATATTCGCAATCCCGCCTCTGCCTCACTCAGATGCACAGCAGCCACCAGCGAGCGCTGCGGACAGTGTTACGGACGAGGGCGCAGGAGTGCGGCCCGGCTCGTCGTGGTGGCTTGATAGGCGGGCGGCTTGCAACAGTGAGTTTTCTCTGTTCCGACGAAGAAGAGCCAGAGGTCAAACATAACCTGTTTAATCCATGACGAGAAGCTGAGGGAAACTGCAACCGTTCTGACGAGGAGGATGCACAATCAAATCTAAACTATTTAATCAATGGCGAGAAGGCAAAAGTGGCGATACGGTCCACTGGGTTGCGAAAACATAACTTCAACAGGCACTGTAACGTGCCCGAGCCCTGTTCACTACCGCACTGGCGCGGCTCGAATAGAATGGCGAGCATAAATAGTCACAAATACAATGGCGAAACATGAGTCGACACAAAGTTGTCAAAACAGAACCAAGCACACAGAAGCAAAACAACTGCCACAGAGTCAGGCGAACACTCGTGTTTTTCGCGTGCTGGCGCGGCGCACATTGCATTACAGGAAGGTCTGCCGGGCGGGCCAAAGTCGGTGAGGCAATAACTGGAGGCCAATTTAGATGAACTTTGGACACGCAGGGTTCTTTCGCTGTGATCGTTTCCCTGCAACAAAGAAAAGTTCCCCGTAAAGCACGCGGCTTGCTTGCGGACAACGTATTTCGGTCGTCGCCTCCAAGCTGAGTTGGCGTGTTTTTTCGCGCTCCTCCGCTTCGGGGTGACTTCAGTTCGTCGGCCCGTTGTCGACGCGAGCCGTCACCTCGGACATGGATATGCCCCGCTTTCGCTCGCCTGGTTTGGGCCATCGAGTGCGAGCTCCAGCTTCCCGGCACCCGTCTATCGGCCACAATCCAGTCTACCGAACCTCAAAGGGGTTGGAACCGCCGCAGACCTCGCTCCTTGTCACGGCAAGCTTGTCTCTACGCTTCTTCATTCCTGTCGAGGCCTCTCGTGTCCAGGACACACCATGGCGCCAGCCAACAGTGTCTGAGGTGTGCTGTGTGCGACAGCTTCGACCACTGTGGAACTACTTTCCTCAACTGTTTACCTACGATTCTAATCTTTACGTTTCTCTGCGCTATCATACTCTCCCCTATAGTCCCACCCCCCGGACTGGGTTGTAATCTGAGACCAGTTCAAAATTTCAAACTCTGAGACCAGTTCAAAGATCAAAGTACCCGCAGTCCCTTTCTTTCTCCCTTGCTTTAAAAACGAATCAGAACCCTCGCCCCTTTCTCCCGCCTCGCGCTGAACAGCCACACTCACTGCGGGTGTGTCGCTCACTTCACTTCCTTTCTCTGCGAGGAACATGGCGGCGCCCTCAATGCCGGCATATCCCTTCGGCAATCGAACGCCGATGCATTCACATTCACTATAATAGCATGAAGAAGGGTACGGTGTGGATACGTGTCAGATTTATCCGACAGACTATCCAGCCACCTGCCACTACTGCCCAGCGCCCGGTACCCTATACCATCAGGTGTGGGAGTGCCAAAGGACACCGGACCTGCACCCAATCCCCAACCCCTCTATACAACAGTGGACGGCGCGGTTGACCAGCAAGGACACTACGTTCCACCCACCTTCGGTGGTTCCCGGCGCACACCAACATCAAAGGCAACGTGGGCGACGGTCTCCCCAACCGCAACGAGACGGCGGACGCAGCCGCGCGAGGACTGACCAACCGCGCGGCGGCGGTCTCTTCCCCCCTGCCGGGCTCCGCGACAGAGGGAGGCCAACGCGAAGACAACGACGACGAAGACGACAACGACGACGTGGAGTGGGACCCGGAGCCCCTCCTCACGTACGGGGAGGTGCTGGAGTGGTACCGGCTCGGCCGGCGCACCGCTCCGGCGCCCCACCCGGAACTAACACGACAGCAGGCAGTGCAACTACGCCAACTACAAACACAGTCAGTGATCACGCTGGCGCTCGCGCGTCACGTGTGCCCGGACGTGTACGCCAGTGACGTGTGTAGTGTGTGCGGGCAACATCGCGCAACTCTGGACTGTGCAGTGCACCCCGTGGAAGCTGCCGACCTCTACGGCCGGCTGCCGGACACCATAACGAGTGCCGTATATTCGATGGACCTGGACGCGCAAACTCTATCCGTCCAGCAGCTCGAGGCTGCTCTCGCCAGGAAGAAGCGGAGCGAGTCGCAGACGGGGGGGAAAGGGACGAACTCCCGAGAACCTTTCACGCACCGCTCACGCCGACGCCGGCGGGGCCTAGTCCCGAAGACATCGTGAACGTGGGTGGGATGTGGAGGCTCTGCGCATCCCGACCTCCCACTCCCTGCTGGCCATAAATAAAGTCTTTCTCTCTCTCTCTCCCCCAGCTTGACCTGGTGCAAAAGGCCCGCGCAGCCAGCCGCAGACAGGGGATCCCGGACTAGGGATTCCCTCCACCGGGCGGGTGCCCTAACAACTGTACCTGTTGTTTTCAATAAAGATTTGTTTTTAATTCATTCATTCATTCAGTCATTCATTCATTCACTATAATAAAAGGATTACTTAAGTGTACTCCTTGAGGTATTTTATTTCCCTGTTCACCGAAACTCGTCGTACACAGTTACCTCTTCATTCACCGATGGTTCTTGGGAATTATATTCGTCGGTCTTTATCTTGTTTCCCCGTAGCATGCGAATAGCTTCCACGACCAAAAACTCCGATGCTTCAAGCAAAGCGTAAATTGCCAAATTGACAACAGAGTTCAACACGTGTCAGCATGTCCGGCTTTCCGCGATTTCTCATGAACTGCCGCGTCCAGCTGCGTCAGACGATCGATGCAACGCACTGGTATACAAGAGTATAAGCGGTTCACCCACACACCCACATAAGCGTAAAAGCGGGCATCTATTCAATTTCACTTTTAAACAAAACAGTCCTACAAAATACGCAGTCGCTGATATAGCTGCTGCTTCACGCTGGCTCTTCATAAGGATGTCAATGCGCAGGTTCGCAATAAACGCTACGCAAGGTTGGTCTGGTTGAGTGCGTATACGCCAGCTTGAAGCCGACTCGATGAGCGGCGAGCGGGAAGACAATAATCAAATTTAGCTGGCGCAGCGGCACAGTTTCAGGTCAAACACCTGCGACCGAAGGAGGCTACGTGACAAGCTTGCCTGCTGAGAACAGTACCGTAGGTGAACAGCTAACCAGCCCATCTGGAATATGTCTTGAGGGCGGCTCAATTTAAAATACGTTATAATTTGCATATATAGCCAGTCTCTTAATGGAGTGGGGAAGGGGGGGGGGGGGTGACTGGCGGGTATTTTCGGTTGTGGCTATTCGTCGTCCGTTACCTACATATGAAAGGCAGACGAGGCCGAAGAGAAAACGTGCTGGACTCACCAGATTTCCCCGTTCCCGTTGCGGGGAACATCCCTCGGTCCATCATGCCTGCTAAGGAATTTAAAATCTTCTTAGATATACCACGAACTGCGTTAATCTCGTTTCATTTCATTAAAGAATTCTGCGAGCGTCGGCACCGAGCGCGCTCGATATTTTAGGAGCACTGAATAAGATCCACTCCAAATTATTTGCAGACATTTTTTCCTCGCACAGAGGCCGAGCACGTTTCAAATTTGAGATCGGCAATTCAGATATCTAAGTACAATTTTTAGGGCAGATGGCGGTAGTATGGAAGCTTTATTTTAGGCGAAAGGGATGGTTGAGCCCTTCCTTCAGTTCAGTTCAGAAGGTACTGGGTTCGTGCGACTTGTTTCACCCGGGATATCAGTATCAGCTCGAGTTGGGTTGAGGTTGCTGAGAAGAAAAGGCACACTGCGTGTCGTCTCAGATGGTGACGGGGGGGGGGGGGGGGGGGGTGGGGGGCTGCTGTGTGCATGGTTCAGAAAGAGGGAGTTGCGGCGATACAGCTTCTCAGCAGTGTCGTCAGCCAGGTCTATCGATTGGAACATGTTTTTCTTCTCAGCGGTGTCTTGCGACAGTATATGATGAGACGGCGAAAAGTTGGGTAGGGAGGTGGGGTAAAATTTGGGGGGGGGGGGGGAACTCCCATATAAGGTGGTATAAGGTGCAAGGGGTTGGTCAGAGTTTGCAGTTGGGAGAGGACGCGGCAGGGTAGATAGCAGCATAAAGAAAAATGCCGTGTTGGGATGAAGCCTCCATGAGATGGGTTCGTCTGCCTTGGGACGCCTTGATGCGGAAGGGAGAAGTGTTGGCGTTGTTGTAGGAATGGTTTAGGATGTCATTGGCACGGGGGGAGGAGCAATCCGACTGTCAACTTCGAATAGCGCGCCCAGGGTATGATATCGCGGACAGAGTCGTGGACCATCTCGTTCACATTGAGAGTCGCGTGGCCCAGTGTCTGTACATTGGGAATACCAATGGTCGGTGTCAGCCATTGTGTGCGAATGCGAAGTGTAATGGCGTGTGTTCACCCAGCTTCATAGTGTCGGCAAGAGCTCTGGGAACCTGTGGGAATAGTCACGTATGATGGATCAGCTAGGGCGGCGCCGCAATTGCAATTTCTTCTGTGGTTGTAATGAAGCCGTGGTAGTTGACGTATCGTGATGCCCCTTGGAGTCAACGACCACCGACGTACTAGCCGGGCACGCTCTATCTAACATTAAAATTCACCGGAGGCGCTGAATTTCTAATGATGCGAATTAAACTTTCACATACGCATCCCCACAGGAAGGACGCCTATAGAAAAAAATGCATGCACCGCATCCATTCCTTCTTGGAGCGAAATACCAGGTTCCACATAAAAGGGACTCTGCAACAATTCCAATAAACGCTTTCCCTTTTCCTTCGCGTCTGGAAGCACGGAGCGGCACTGCATGATTTAGCCGTCGGAGCAGCTGCGCCTTCCATTCCTGCTTTGCCGTGGTTTTATTTTAGGGGCAGCCCTTGTCGCCGTTCGTGGGCTGAACAGCGTTGTCGCCGTAACCGAACGACCGATGGCTGGACCGACGAGTGAAAGAAAAAGCGAACGATGAAAGAAAGCAAAGGAGGAGAGCTTCGCGAAATTGGGTGTGGAGGGCGGTTCGCCGTGGCGGCGCGAGCCAGCGCTAAACGAAAGTGTGTGGTGGGCAGGGGAGAAGGCAGTATGCTGTGCCTGCACGAGACGCTCGCCTGCGCGACGTTGGCGAAAACGTGAGGAGGGCGTGCGCGTGACGATGGTGCGCGTTCCCTGCCTAAGACGCGGGTCGCGGTCCCTTCCTGAGATGCACTTCGCGCCGCCGACGCCGAGGCTCATCATCGCTGCCGTCGAGAGAACCCACGAGTGAGCGCAGCCTCAGCGCACTGCGGCTGCGCTAAAATATCGCATTAGGGAGTATCGTAATCACCAGCCATTTTTTTTAAAGTGGCTATTGAATGCGTTCATTGCTGCAACTTAAGGAAATCCGGCCAATAGCCGCTACCCCCTCTGTAATGATGTAATTCCAATAGTCGACCGGGAAAGGGTGAAAAATCTTTTGAGCAAGTTTCCAAGTTAACTGATTGGCATAGAGCACGAATTTTTGGCTGAGGTACTTTGCGACCCCCTAATCTATATATATCGTTGACTACCTTCTGCAAGGATTCAACATTCGAAAAAAGTTGAAAAAGTGTTGCAGGGACCCTTTAACTCATAAACTCCACATGCTACCGTGTTCCAATTAGCCACATATCCAAAACGATTTCGAATATTTTAAACACTACGCCGTCTGGTAAATCCTCCCAAAAACTCGTCACAGCAAAATGTGTTACTCTGTATCGTTCTGTAAACGCCTAATACATGCACACTATATACCAGACGGAACGTGTCAGGTGCCGCCTGAAGCCACTATAGCAGACGATGAAAGCCGCACTCCATCACCTGCCGGTCCCGGGAATGACCGCTCCGTGTAGCGAGTACAATTTTTACAATTTCGGGAAGCCTATCACACTAATGGTCAGTGAATCTCAATGTATGAACCGGATGCTTCGCGCACCCCAGTGGCGCGATCAAGGGCTATTTTTATTTCTTATCTTAGAAGTGATGAGAAGCGGCTACTTTCCCGTTGTGTTTTGCATATTCCTTTCACGGATTGCAACTTGCGAGGTCAGTCACACCCCACGCCCAACTCATTTATGGCTGCGTGGTTGTTAGCGTATACCTGGACAGGGTGACATTCAGGATGGCAGAATATCTCGACTTTTCCTGTAAAATTGGTCGTGGCCCCGGTCTGCAACTACACAACAAAGAAAAGGCTGCGACTGCCCGTCCGCAATCTGTCAACCCCCCCCCCCCCCCTTCCCTCTACGTCCCAAAAGTGAATTTGTTCTTTCGGTTCCGGAGCCTCGATGTGTAGGCGATTCTGGTACGAAAGGGCGTACGGAGCGTTCGTCAAGCTACAAAACCTAATTTGCGTATTTCACGAAAGACCGGTAGGCCGGTAAAATGAAAGATTGAAAAGTTTATGCGAATACGTATAACCTTATACGTATGCGTAAAGGGGTATATTGTGAGAATCAATGTGTCCGTTGCGCTATTGCCCACTTCAAGGAGATATGGATAAGGGCCCATTACTGTCGTGGCCAATTCATCGTATACTTCGTCTGCTTCCCAGGAAAATTATCATCATCATGCCGTACCTCATCTATTCTTCATACCCATCCTCATCATCATTCCTGGGGCTGGAGTTCTGAGTTGCCGCTCAGAATAAACGCGCTGTTTCCACTGCCTCTGCGACGTGTCTTCTGGGTGACGGCTGCCCTTGACGTCTCCCTCAATATGTATACATTGTTGCAGCCCACGACAGCTCAGACAATTCTGTGGATGATACGGTGACATGGAGCTGTGGCAAACAAAATGGTCTGAGCGGAGGTAACACGCTAAATATCCATACTGAAAGCGCCTGTAGTTCACAGTTAATACAACAGTCGTCCAATCTATTTTAAGAGTGGTGATACGCCACCTCTACTATCGGAAAAGTCAACACAGTATAGACTAATTTACACACGCACACGCGCACAAACGCACGAACGCACCCACGCCTTCGCCCACATTTATATATGTGTACTGTTTGCTTTGCATAACAATGACGCAACCAATTGCTTTCCAACTACACTCGCACAGTCGGCCATAAAACACCCTACTACTTCCAAAATAAATAATAGCAGCCCTTGCTCACGTCCATACCCGCAATTAACGCAACTGCAAAGCGAAGGTAAACCACTCCGTTGACCTCTAGTGTAACGAACAAAGCTGGGGGTAATTCTTTTCGTTTTATTACGTGAATAAATTTTCGTAGGATATTATTGCTATCTTAGTAGTTGACTGTTATTTTTCCGCTGAAAATTTATTATAGCACGCAATCCACAGCCATGATTTTCCTTTTCTCTATTGTTCTAAGCACTGAACTTTTCTTGACCCGTTTTCCCACCCTCTCCCGTGAAGCCACGTCTGTGGTCCGGAAAGCACAAACCTCCTCTCTTCCCACTCAACACCGTGTCCACTGCATACATGGTATCCGCTCGCGCCCTACCTGCCTTACAAACAACTGCCCTTCCTACCTATCACTCATCATCATCATCACCAGCTTATCTACGCCCAGTGCAGGGCAATGGTCTCTCCAAATGATCTCCAATTACCCCGGTTTTGTGCTGTTTACCCCGCAAACTTTTTGATCTCATCTGCCCATCTAACTTTGAACCGCCCCCTGCCACGCTTGCCTTCTCTTATCTCTACCTACCTTTACTGGGAGTTCCATCCACCAGACCTACTGCCACACCTGCATTCACGCATAATCCTGGTCCTGGCGTGGCCGTGAAGTCGACGCAAGACCTCCTGGTGGTCCACTGAGTTCGTATTGGTGAGGAACTTTAAAGGAGCACTGACACGAAAATTTTATGTTACACTTTTATTGCTTTTATCGATGCTTAATGGGCTGGCGAACCTGAAACAGCACTTCAATTACTTCAGCGCGCGATAGTTAACTACATTTAACGGCCTGAAAATTGTTTGTTTTAAATTCCAGCGCTTTCCTCCCGAACGGCGCATATGACAGATTCCCTGCCTGACCTCACCGCTTTGTGCGGACGTCACCGGCGCCCGCTTGAGAGGGTGTTGCGCCCGCTCGCCGCTCGTGGGGCCGCGCGCATGAAGTGACGTCACGAGCTTTTGACGAGCGCTGCCGCGTCACTTCTTTTGGCTATCCCTGGATGATGCCACGCTGATGTCCATTTGCTGAGTGCCGCTACGCACGCTGCTCCGTCGGCGCGATAAATGAGATCCAATTAAACTATGTTCTTCGCGTCGCAGGCCGCTCATATTTCAACCAGGGTATTCTGTTGAGTGAAGGAAGCGAACTGTGCAATAATATTAACGCCGAAAATTGGTGTCAGTGCTCCTTTAAGAACTCGACGGACCGGCCGTCTCCTAATGTGGCATGACGGCCCGGACAAGGGCTGTTTAGAGAATAAAGTTTTCTCTCTCTCTCTCTCTGGATGAAAATGTGCGAGACTCAACTTTCAAGTGCAGAGCCCTTTTAGCACCTCGCCTGGTCATCGTAACTCGTCCGCTGTCACAATGTCAAGCGGCTGCCGGAATCAGGCGGCGCAGCGAGTTGATGGACCCAAGTAAAGCCCGTGACAGTGGCTTCGATAAAGAAGCGGTTTATATAATCGTATCCGTTCAGAACTCGTCAACCGCTGGCGCTTGTCATACATCTCCTAGTTGTTTAACGCAAAGAAACCTGCAGGTACATTTGAGGCCAAATCTGCGTATATAAGCGCCAGCGCATCCATTTAGTTAGGAACGGCCGTTTGGTTGACATCCACAATAAAAAAATTCACAGCATATCCACGGGGTGAATGATGATGAGTGGGCGAAGCTCCTGAGGGGAAATCATCGGTAAAACCGTGACTCTTCAGTGAAAGTTCGCCCACGTTCGCCCACTACATCTGTGTCCGAACGTAACGCCTAGAAAGTCTCGCTTAAACCGCGCATCGGCACCTTGGGGCTGAGCTCGCCTGATGCGTTTTGCAGACGCCTCACGAGCTCTCCCTGCATCGGGGTCTGCCTGCCGATACGCGCGCTTTCTCGCCGCTTCCCGTTCTCTGACGTTTTGGAGATCCTCTTCGCGCCGCAGCCGTGCCGCTTCGCGTACGGCAGGGTCCTCGCGCCGTTGCCGTTACGCTTGGGCCTCTCGTTCTCGAACGCTGGGATCTTGGCGGCGTCGTCGCGCAGCCAGACGACACGCTACGGCCTCCCGCTCTCGTACGGCAGGATCTTGGCGGCGGCGTCGCGCAGCTTCACGGAGCGCTTCTGCCTCACGGGCTCGCATATCTGCAGCCTTATCCATCGGGCGACTCCGAGCGCGCGCCAACAGCGAACGGATTTTATTACAACGCTCCCCGCCATCTAGTAAACAATCCAAGAACTAAACTAGAGGTAGCCACGCCATCTAGTAAACAATCCAAGCGCATCTTTTCATCATATACAAGTACCGCCATCTAGTAAACAATCCAAGAACTAAACTAGAGGTAGCCACGCCATCTAGTAAACAATCCAAGAACTAAACTAGAGGTGGCTACATACATACGGCGAGGATGGACAGACCCACGCCCTAAGGAGCTTCGCCCCTAAAAAATCCCGCCCGCATCTTCCCAATAGGGGAACTCGAGTAAATGCGTCGCAGAGTGGTGGGGGTATCGCGTGAATGTTGCGTAATTGGGTATGGTTTGGGAATGCTTAATTGTTATTGCGTCTTTATTATTCCTATTTATTGAATGAAGGAGAAGCGAAGGCAAGGAGTGTAAAGTTAAAGTCTGTCTTTATTGCTTGGTGCCGTCGTTGTATTGGACGGAAAGGATGACTCCTTTGTGGCGCTAAAGTGCACTGTCAAGGGGTCTTTGAGGAGCGGTCGTGCGATTGCGTAACTGGTGAAGACGTTGCTTCCCTACTCGAGTCAAGCAAAGCGTCAAGTCAAGCGAAAGCCAAGCAAAGACGCCCTTGACTGAATTCCGAACGCGCGCTCCGCCGCTTATATACACACCGCCCGCGTTCGAGGGAGAGGAGTACGGGGGAGAGACGCGCATGCGCACACTTCCGTACACAAGCGCGCGAACTTTCCACGCACCCACCACGCCGCACGTGTACACGCCCTGCCGCCGTTACTGTTGAGCGCGACGCAGCGCACGGGTAGCTACAACGCATGGCGCACAGACGCGCTCCCCCCCGCACCGCCGCAGCTGTTGTTGAGCGCGACGGAGCGCACGGGGTACACGCGCTCCTCCCGCACCACCGCACCTGTTGTTGAGAGCGGGGAGGGTACGCGGGAGAGACGCGCACCTGCACCTCGGCGCGACGCGCATGCGCAGTGAGCGTGTGGACGGCGCCGACGCCGAAGCGAGACATCGTGCGACTAAGAAATGCTCCGCATTTAAAAGCGAAGAAAGTAGCGCCAAAAACGACGCGTTCCAAACTGCGCCGCAAGGCTTCAACACGTGCGAGATCCTGCTAGCGCTATTCCAGGCAGGGGGCGCGCGAGCACTGCGAAGGCGGGAAAATTGAATTGCATTGGACAAACCTCCGTTCAATTCGTCAAAAGAGGAGTGAGACACGCAGGCGGAGAGCGTCACGGGTGGCAGCAGTGGGTGGATAACGGCGCTGCAGCCCATTCAGGCGAATCACTGCTCTGCACGTCCGACAGCTCTGACGTTGAGTGGAACGATTTAAATTTTTTTGAGTCCGTATATTGCTTTGTATATTCTCTGAGTTGTCATAACTGCGCCTTGTAGGCAATCAGTCGGTGAAACTGCCCCTCCGGCGGGGTTTTCGCCACAGAGGTCTGCTGAAGACTTACGCTTGCCCGGGACTATATTGCTGTACATTGATAAGTTACATAAATCTTATCTTATGACGAAAAAAATTAAAGCCGTTCAACTCAATGCGAGAGCTGTCGGAAGTGCAGAGATGAGATTCCCCATAATGGGCTGCAGCGCCGTTACCCGCTCACTGCTTCCCCCCTAGGCCATCCAAATTTCCCGCCTTCGCAGTGCTCCCGCGCCCCCTGCCTGAACCAGCGCCAGCGGGAGTGCTGTTCTTTTTGCGCTGGGTTTAATTTCGTATGCTGGAGCTGTTTTGCGTCATTTCGAAGGCGCCATTTTTTTCTTGGGCGGCTGGAGCTTTTCTAAGTCATTTCGAACGCGCCATTTGTTTTTTTTTTTTTTTTTTTTTGCGCAGCCCGCTTTTTCGCTTACTATCGTAAAAAGCAACCCACCGAGCGTTTGTAACCAAATGAACGCGAGGGCTGCCGGTTACATACACAGACTTTGCTTGAAGACTTTGCTTGAAATGTACAGGGCCGTCCAATTTAGGGGCGAACACTGCGCAGCGTGGCCGCGTAGGGTGCCTAGATGCGCGCGCACGCCCGCCCGCCGGTGAGGCGGGCGGGCGCGCGCATCCAGGCACTTTATGGCCGCGCTCCGCAGAGCGCCAGCGCACAAGCTGCGGCCCCGCATCGAAGCTGAACGGCGCAGGTGCACGGGGGCTTGGAGGCGGGTCTTCGTGTCGTCTGCTAGCGCGGGAGTGCGCCGTGCTTGCTTTGCTGGGAAGCAAGCATGCTTGTAGTACAGTGCTTAGAATATACTTCTAGGCACTATACTTGTAGAGTCTTGCTCGGCATGCTTGTAGCGTCCTAGCGCGCCGGGACTGCGTTGCGGGAAAGCGCACTTCTTTCACTGCGCCGCGTTGTGTAGTTTCTGCGTACGACAACTAAGCTCTTCTTCTTTTAAGGTCCGCAATCCCAGGTAAATGCATGTATTTTTGAAGGCATTTCAGGAATGGTTTGTCTGTGGTTATAGGGTTTAGCGCCGCAACGCGACTCTTGCTACTAAAACAACGCTGTAGAGAAAGGCTCCGGATAACCACATGAGGCTCTTTACCGGGCACTGATACCATGCAGCAAGCACGCGTTCTTCCATTTCACCTCTTTTGGCAAGCGGCACCTGCTACTGGGATCGAACGTGGGTCTCCGGACTCAGTACAGCCAAGCACCCTAATCACGGAGTCACCGTGGCGGGCCAGGTCAATTCCTGGCGGGTTTCTCAGGAATTTACCGCACAATCAAAGTAAAGAGGGTCAGCAACAAAGCTTTATTTTCTGCGTGTGCTGTCTAAAGAAGATGACCATAAGACCTGATATGCCTTCCGGCCCACTTTTCTAACAGCGGAGCTGTTGTTACTGGCCGTAAGTTCACCGTCGCAGAAAAAAATACCAATAAAATTCCGAGCGCTCGTGGGCGCGCCTCGTGGTGACGACCGAGCGTCCCCGTCACGCACCGTGGGTTTATCAAAGATAAACGGAACTCTCAAAAACCACGAGGAACAAAAAAAAATGCCGAGCGCTAGTAAACGCGTGCCTTGTGTAGACGGCCGAGTCCCCGGATCGTGCAGCGGCTTTAGCAAATAAAAAAAAACGCCAGCGCTGTTGCCAACCACTCCCGCGCATGTAAACAAACACCAGCACTAATGCTAAAGACCTAATGCTAAAGATGACAAGACACCCTGCTTGGGAGAGGTCATCGCGACCACCACATTCTCAGGAAGCCATTATGGATAATTAGAGACATGGGACCCAATTCTCTAAAGCGACGGGCCGTCACTTTGATACGACGTGGTAGCGCCATGCAAATGCACGTGTTCCGGGGTCGGGGCCGTTGCTTGGAGGGTCGAGAAAGCGGCAGAATGGCACTGCGGTGCACCGGCAGCAGGGCGCAAGGTGCCAAGCAAAACGACGGGGGGGGGGGGGGGGGGGGCAGCTCGTGTCGCTTTGCGCCCTGCTGCCGGTGCGCCGCAGTGCCATTTTGCCGCTTTCTCGACCCTCCAAGCAACGGCCCGTAACTTTAGAAAATTGGGTCCATGGCTTCGAGTGTGCGAATCCTTCCCGCGACGACTTGCAGATCCCGCCACCACTGCCTCGAGTAGATAACGAAGAGATGGAGGACGGATAAAATGCTGACGATAACCACGCATCCACCACACGCCGCGAAGACGACGACGACCTCTTTGATGTATATAACGACGATTACTAGCGCCGCAACTATGTAGATAAGCAATGATGTTAAAAGCTAACGGTGTCCGGCAATGCTCACCTACAACAGCTTCGCCATTCGTCTTGCCCGTGAGTGCAAGCTTCCTTAAATGTTTTTTCATCGGAGTGTCATACGCTGAGTCTAGCTTGAAGACACTCGCAGATTGCTCGATGCGCCTTCGAATGTGATCAAAGAACTCATGAAAATCGACATCAATATCGTTAACAGAAAAAGAAATCAGAATACGTTCGGTCCACAATGCAAGTGTTTGTTTATATGTGAGGCATTGCTTGCATTATTAAGCACATTCAAAACTTGCACAACATATTGGTGAATTTTTAGTTCGTGGCATTCGGCAAGGCAGTGTGTGTGAGGATGGTACATAAACGAATGCATAAGTTCTGGACCTCAAGAACGGAGAAGCTGTTCCACAATTGTGTAGCATGGAACTGGTGCCACAGCTTCATTACTTACGTAGGCCCATTGCGAGGACGTTCGGCTCGTACCAGAAAGAAGGATACGTAGCGGGTGGCAACAAAGGGAACAGCCGGTGTCTCCCATTAATAAGCCAGGTAGGCAGCGCAAGCAATGACATATCCATTATAATGTAGCAGACTAGAGTGGAACCAGTCCAGGACTCGGTCGGAGAGTAGGACGATTGTGCTGGGTGCGTGGCCCACTGCCTGGGTGACTGCTTAAACCATCCCGACGGTGCGCTTTTTTCATATATATGAAAAAAGCCACCACACATCGATACCAAAGTCGCGAGATCCAAACCCAGTAGCTGTGACCAAAATTTCTTGGAGGCAAAATGCACAGGCACCAAATGTGCTGCATAATACCAGTGCATGTGAAATAAATCCTGGTGGCCGACATTCTATGTAGCACTCCTCTACAGCGCCTCTCATTAAACCAAACCAAGTCAGTTCTGAAATGTTTGCAACAATACACGTATTTATCTGGGACCGCGGATCTGAAAAGAGGAAGCGCGTAGTAGTCGTACGCAGAACCTACACGACCCGGCGCTGTGAGAGAAGTGCGCTTTCCCGCAACGCGGTCGCGGCGCGCTAAGAGGCTACAAGCATGCCAGGCGTGCTTCACAGCAAAGCAAGCACGGCGCGCTCCCGCGCTAGCAGACGACAGGAAGCCCCGCCTCCAAGCCCCTATGCGCCTGCGTCGCTTAGCTGCGCGGCCGCGGCTTGTGCGCTGGCTCTCCGCAGAGCGGCCACGCTGCGAAGTATTCGCTAAGGTCCCTAAAATTACTTAGTGTTCGCACCTAAAGTGGACGGCCCTGCACCTGCAGTTTTCTTTGCGCTAAATAACGGGGAGATGTACGACACACGCCAGCGGTTCACGAGGTTTAAATGGGTTTAACTATTTAAATGGAGTGGTTTTCGAAGCCTCAGCGTGACTCCCTGACGCCGGTACAGAAGGTTCTACTTGGGTCAGTTATCTCGCTGCGCCTCCTTATTCTGGCAGTCACATCGACCGTTAGCGAGCTAACACGACAGGTGCCCATAAAGTGTTCTGCACTTAAAAAGTCCCTCTTTTTCTCAGCTGCCGCAGCAGTGGGGGGAGGGGGGGGGGTTCTGTGCGTGCCTTGGCTGACCCCTCGTCTTCCCCTCTTGCGCTGTCAGCGCACTCTTCCCATACGGCCCCGTCTTCGCATCCGGCTCTTCATATTTCGATATAATATGGCGTATACTGCCGCTGAAAATTGTCTTCCAAACAACGCTGTGCGTTTATCAGCGAGTGAAGACAACGTTAGGGAGATAGGTGTAAGCTTGGCCTTTGTAAGCTAAGCTGGCTTTCGGACATCATGGTTGGACAGTGAAATCTATTCATTAAGAAAAAATATCGAACGCGGATGAAGGAGACCACCGACGGCAATCGAGCCGTGGCTCCGAGGCTCAGAGCAACCGGATGCCGAATACCCCGACGAGGAAGACGATGTCGTCGGCGTGGGTACGATTTCGCTGAGCCCTCCCGCGGTGTAAAGGCAAGGCTTGAGCAGGAGTTTGGGGCCCACATCCGCCGCGCTGGCGCATTGGCTATGGCGTTGCGCTTGCGAGCACAAGGACGCGGCGGCCGCTTTTCTGAGGGAGGCGAAAAGCGAAAACGCCTGTGCGTTTGAGATTTGGGCGCAAGTTAAACATTCCCAGATGGTCAAAATTAATCCGCAGCCCTCCACTACGGCACGCCTCATCGCCTGTGTAGCGTCGGCGCGTTAAACCCTACAATCAAATAAAAATCAATCAGTTTGTTGCCCACCAATGAAGCGTTGGCTGTGCGGTGTGTGATCCTTTGTGGTTCCCGGGGACCTCAGTCTCGTTACCATAGTGCAATCATACTTAACTTTTTGTTATTTTTTAATTCTCTCCGGAGGGCGTTGTGGTCAAATCCATGCCGATTCCGCAAAAATATTACTCATGGAGTCACGACGGAAAAACATTCACGCGCCACAGGCCGGTCGGAATATGACGCAGTCGGATAGACGTCGGCTTCATAACGCGACGGACCCAGGTTCTATTCCGACCACGGGAAGCGTTTTTTTCTCGAGGCGCTTGATGTGCCGTCGCTTACCATCATCAACGTTTTGTGAATCCCACTATGTAAAGTTGACTTTTCTGCAGTGCGCTTTGGCACGATAAAAAGCTTCTCTTGAGAAAATACTTTGGTTTGATATTTCTAATTTGTTCTCGAAGAAAATCACGGCCAACGATCACACTTGGTGTTTGGAAGTCTCTTATCGCTTTGTCGAAAAGCCCATGAGGCGCAATAATGTTTAAAAGCGTGTGTTTAGGTTCTCGGGCTCTTGGCTTGCGAATTTGAGTGCGACATTGCCTCTAATTTCAATTTCCTTGACGGTTTTACACACGACATTGTCCGAGCTTGTTATTTTCTTTTTTTTTTTTGAAGTTGATCGTGTCGATGCTGTGCCTTACCTTCCTTGGCTATTTTAGTTATTCTAGGTGACAACGTTGTTAGAGGCGGTGTTCGTATGAAGGGAATCTTCCGGCGGAATTGTTGTGCCTCGTTTCTCTCTGAATGTCTAAATTTACAGTGCCTCCAGTCTTTATAAGAATTTGAAATTAGCCCTCTGCGCCCCTCAGCATGTAGCACCCTACAGTTTCGCTTACCCTGACATTTCACGCTTTTGAGTTTCTGTTTTTGCGTTTCCGTTACATGCTACGTCCTAAGGTAACAAAAAACAGTCCTGAGACTGCGCAGAAGAGCGTTGCTTGTCAATTCTTGCCTGCTATAGAGGAACGCATTCCTATATCTCACTCATATTGGATATAGAGAGCGCTGTTCCGTTTGTTAATCTTCCACCAATGATACCCCTCTCTCATATTTTACACGATAGCATCCTCATCATCATCAGCCTATCTACGCCCACTGCAGGGCAAAGGCCTCTATCATGGATCTCCAATTACCTCTGTCCTGTGCCAACTGTGACCAATTTATCCCCGCAAACTTCTTGATCTCATCTGCCCACCTAACTTTCTGCCGCCCCCTGCCGCGCTTTCCTTCTCTAGGGATCCACTCTGTTACCCTTAATGACCAACGGTTATCTTACCTCCGCATTACAAGCCCTGCTCACGTCCACTTTTCATTCTTAATTTCTACTTATATATATATAATACACATTTGTTCCCTGACCCACTCCGCTCTCTTCTTGTCCCTTAATGTTACACCTATCATTCTCCGTTCCATTGCGCGCTGAGAAGTTCTCAATTTAAGTTGAACCCTCTTAGTGAGCCTCCATATTGCTGCCCCGAAGGTGACTACCGGTAACATGCAGCTGTCATACACTTTCCTCTTCAGTGAGAATGGTAGGCCGCCATTCATTACCTGAGGATGCCTGCCGAATGCACGCAACCCCATTCTTATCCTTATAATTATCTGTGCCTCTTGGTTGGGACCCGGGCTCACTACTCGGCCTAAGTAGATATATTCCCTCACTACTTCCACTGAATCTACACCTATCTCAAACCCGATAGCATAAATACGACTGAGAAATATGCGTCTTAATCCTGACCCTTCGCTTAGACAAAGGACAGGCGAAATATCCTCATCCTTACGTGCAATGTCTTCCTCGTGAAAGCCTATAGTACCGTGGAAACCAAAAGCAAGACGAACTGACAGCAGCAGTAGCACCCGCGGCGGGCTACCGCTCTACACAGACGCATGCAGAGGAGCGCATACTTCCGCAAAGCTGATGGCAACGGGCTGTTGCGCTTACTGCGTCCCCCTGTATGAATTCCGGTCATCTTTAGTAGCCCTGCATACCTTTGATTACAGTTTCGCCTTATCTATACTCAGCTTATCGTGTCATAATGTCATTATGCGATGTCTACATGGGGCTTTGTATCTCCTCCTTCTTGCGCTGCGGTTGATATTGTATTTTAACACCTCCTGCTCCTCCCACTCTCCATGGCGGTGTATACATATTCTGCCGTTATAAAACTGCCGCATGACGCAAATAATGAGTGCAGCTTGACCAGTCTTATAAAGCTGTGTGGAGCCACTGTTGCTGTAGTTACTACAATACTGTTCAGACTTCTCATCTCTATAACCACACCTCAAAAGACGGTGGTAAGCGCCTGACGTCAAGATGAGAAAGAAGCAGTCAGATAAGCGCAACGTCACCACGCTTCGCACTCCGTTGCTGCGCGCAATGCTAAGCTTAACCTTATGTCGCAATATAGTGACTAATGCGGACGCAATCACGCTAACCCGGGAGGCACGCTGGTCTAATGTCGTTCTGCTACATTGTTGGCAACCGTTAATATTCTCCATGGTTTAACGTTTAGCATCTGAGGTATCCGGGATGATGGTTGCTTCCGGGGCAGGTAACACTGTGATATGATACAGATGCCAGCTTTGTGATATTGTCACGAAGACAAGGACGATGCAGTTGTGTTGAATGAGAAACACGTTTATTGGAGCGAACTTGTGCTCCCCTAACAACTCAAAAGAATACAGAGGCGGCGAAGCAGCGGTCAACAAAGTGACTTGCACAGGCGAGTGTCGTCGAATCGAATGCCCCGGCGTCCGCACTGCAGGCCTTTTATCTTTCGGCGCGCGTGGTTCTCGAAACGTCGATTCGCATCGAGAACATAGTAGATCCAAGAAGATCATTCTGGGCCGTTCACGTAAGATCGGAGCGCTCTCCCCATCACAACAGATAACGCATGCGGCACAGAAAGAAATAATGGAACACGCGCTTCCCTTGGCGCAGAGATAACGCAGACCGGCGCAGCCGGGCGGTAAAAGCAAAACACAAATAAGCAAACCCAATGTATGGTTCGCGGCATTACCCCCCCTCTAAGAGTGCATCGACCCGATGCTAACATAAGCGACAGTCCGAACAAATGAAAATAAAAGTTCGTCATCGTCCGTAGAAAGGTTTTAGGCGAACCACGTGGACGACTTCAGGCCGCCTGCGTTGTCGTGATGTGCCGGAGTCACCATCAGGGATCACTTCGTAGTTGGACAACACGTCGTAGAATCTGGTAGGGTCCGAAATACCGTCGCAGGAGCTTCTCACTGAGTCCGCGTCGTCGAATGGGAGTCCAAACCCACACACGATCCCCTGGTTGGTACTCGGCGTCTCGGCGTCGGAGGTTGTAGCGGCCCGCATCCACCAGCTGCTGGTCCGTTATACGAACTCGAGCGAGCTGGCGGGCCTCCTCCGCACGTTGAAGATCGTCGTCTTCTACGTGCGGAAGCATTGCGTCGAGCATCGTAGTCGGCCTTCTACCGTAGACAAGCTCGAACGGCGTCAGCTGCGTCGTCTCCTGGATAGCCGTGTTGTACGCAAACGTGACATACGGGAGCACTTCGTCCCAAGTCTTATGTTCAACGTCAACGTACATTGACACCATATCTGCGATTGTCTTGTTCAGACGTTCTGTTAGTCCGTTCGTTTGGGGGTGGTACGCCGTCGTTCTTCGGTGATCCGTGTTGCTGTAGCGTAATACCCCTCGCATCAGCTCCGCAGTAAATGCCGTTCCGCGGTCTGTGATTAGGACTTCCGGGGCTCCATGTCGCAGCACAACTTGGCTTATAAAGAACTTCGCCACTTCTTGTGCAGTCCCCCTCGGAAGAGCGGCGGTCTCTGCGTAGCGCGTCATGTAGTCTGTCGCTACGACAATCCACTTGTTCTGTGATCGTGACGTAGGGAACGGGCCTAAAAGGTCCATTCCAATCTGTTGAAATGGTCTCGATGGGACGGCGATCGGTTGCAGAAGTCCGGCGGGTCTTGTCGGCGGTGTTTTTCGTCGTAGAGCAACTTCACCTCCAGAAGTTGCCGCCTTTAGTTTCCCCCGCGTGGGCTGGGGGACCTTCCACGGGCGAAGTCAGCGTTGCTACGGCGGTTCGGCGATTGGTAGGGGTAGGGCGACGGCGAACGGTTGAAACGCGCTGGGCCACGGCTGGTTTCAGATAGATACTCGTCGATTTCACGTGGTCGTTGGCCAGGGAGAGGGCGAGGTGCGTCGACGGAGAAACCACGCAGTCCGAGTCTCTTGTATGGGCAGCGACGGTAAATGTGGTCGGCCTCTCCGCAGTGGTAGCACAGAGGACGGTTATCGGGAGTTCGCCATACGTCCGTCTTCCTCGGCGTCTGGTTTCGGGCTACAGGGGGTCGGGCGGGTGACAGTGGGCGGCGGTACGGCGGGGCCTCTTGACGGCGTGTTGGAGCAGGGCGGGCTCGACGAACAGCCGCGGAGTATGTCATAGCTTGTGGCTCTCGGGGTACCTCGAATGGCGTAGAAGTTCCCAACGCTTGTTGCACTTCTTCTCTAATCACGTCGGTGAGGGAAGCGACTTGGGGCTGCGGCGGCGTTGGGAGAAGTTTCCGCAGCTCCTCTCTCACTATTGCGCGGATAGTCTCGCGTAGGCTGTCGGCCGGGATCCGCGTGCTGCCAAAGTCGTTCGCATTGGCCGCGCCAACAAAGTTGCGGTCATACTGCTTAGCACGCATTTCGAGGGCTTTCTCAATGGTGCTGGCTTCGGTCACGAATTCGGCGACGGTTTTGGGCGGATTTCGGACAAGTCCAGCAAACAGTTCCTCCTTCACTCCGCGCATTAAGAAGCGCAACTTCTTTTCTTCCGTCATTTCGGGGTCCGCGCGGCGAAATAGCTGCTTCATCTCCTCAACGAAGATCACGACACCTTCGTTGGGGTGTTGCGTGCGCGTTTCCAACAAAAGGGCGGCTCTTTCTTTCCGCACGACGGTAGTGAAGGTCTTAGTAAACTCGCTTTTGAACTGAGCCCAGTTTGTCAAGGAGCTCTCGTGGTTCTTGAACCAAGTGCGAGCCGAATCTTCCAAGTAAAAGAAAACGTGCCGGAACGTTTCTGCGTCGTCCCACCTGTTGAATTTCCGGACGCGCTCCAGTTTCTCCAACCATTCTTCTGGGTCTTCTGCGGGGGCTCCTCGGAACGATGGCGGTTCCCGGGGCTGCTGCAGGACGATTGGCGACGTTGTTTCTTGCACCATGGTGTTGGTTGCAGCGTTCCTTTTCTTGGGCCCTTCTGGCATCAAACCGAACTCGGGCGGTAAATCTTGCAGGCGGGGGCTGGCTCTTGTTGGACTGGCTTGGCGGCTTTTCGAGGTTGTAGTGGGCATGAAGGGTGCGTACCCAGCACCTCCACCAGATGTCACGAAGACAAGGACGATGCAGTTGTGTTGAATGAGAAACACGTTTATTGGAGCGAACTTGTGCTCCCCTAACAACTCAAAAGAATACAGAGGCGGCGAAGCAGCGGTCAACAAAGTGACTTGCACAGGCGAGTGTCGTCGAATCGAATGCCCCGGCGTCCGCACTGCAGGCCTTTTATCTTTCGGCGCGCGTGGTTCTCGAAACGTCGATTCGCATCGAGAACATAGTAGATCCAAGAAGATCATTCTGGGCCGTTCACGTTAGATCGGAACGCTCTCCCCATCACAACAGATAACGCATGCGGCACAGAAAGAAATAATGGAACACGTGCTTCCCTTGGCGCAGAGATAACGCAGACCGGCGCAGCCGGGCGGTAAAAGCAAAACACAAATAAGCAAACCCAATGTATGGTTCGCGGCAATATCATAGAAATAATGTGAGCGCCCACAAGATTAGGGATCTGCAAAATCTGCGCACTGCTGCACAATCCCGCATTTAGCATAGTCGTGGTTCCGGCAAGCGATACCCCCGCGAATTCAGGGAATATAAAGAAGCAATCATTGAGATAAAACCTGAACCCCGGAAACACCGTGATAAAAACGCCCCATTCTTCCCGACTTGCAACTTCTAAGTAGGGTCCCACTTCTGCAGCCATAATATTAATAAAGCAGAAAACTAAATATTACCCATGTTCGAACTAGTTCATTCAGCGGCTGAATTTTTAACCGCTGCTTCGCTAATTCCACCGTTCACGGTCGCCATCCTGTGGTCCCATTTTTGCCAGTGCCGAATTAAACGAGACCTTCACGCAGCTGGAACCGAGCGCGCCTTCTTGGTATGAAAGCCGCGTCGGGGTCCTTATCTTAATGCGACGCACTCGAGACAACACGAACAAAATAAAAAAGGGCCTACAACCAATCAATTACGCCTTATCCACCAGGTAGGCAGCGTACAATTTTTTCGTGTGTGGTTCCTTGGGATCTTTTTTGTGTTGCCCAGCCACAGTAGGCGAATAGCCTCTGCATGATAACGCACTAATCAGGCGTTCTCATTATTCGCTCGGCCTGCTAGCCAGACGCAATGGCTCGCTGCAGCGGGAGTCACTAGCGTGCACGTTTTGCTCCGCGGCGCGATACTGCGAGTAATCCTTTTAACCATATTTATTTTCGCCCAAATCTCCTTTCTTGACCTTACGGGCAAAGCAGATAGGCTAGAAAAGTAAGCCATGACGCACCTGCGCAAACACGAAGCAAAAAAAAAAAGAATCTTGGAACAGGGGGCGCAGAATTAAGGTTGATCAAGGAAAAGTGAAACAATCTTGTCTGTTTTCTATGCGGCATAAGTGTGAACCCTCAGTCAAATTCCACACCCAAATCCTTTAGAGCAAAACCTTGAACGTTTCCTCCTGTAAAACTTGTTTTAGGATTTTTTGAATGGGGTATTTGTGATTTTAAAAGGAAGCTTGCTGTGCGGCTTTTTTTATGGCTTCGGTTTTTATGGCTAAGGTTGCATGTATGCATCGCGACAGAGGCGCAAAACTCGTAATTAGAAATGACGCTCAAGAGAAATGAAATTTCCTCGTACCTGAAGCCTAAAGTACGTGTCAACTTTATGTCGTGCGCTGAAATGCTTCGCTGGCTACCCACCGTAAGGGAGTAGCGCTTAATTTTTAAATACGATAGTCTTTCTTGGGCTACTTGAGCGCGATACTTTTGGTTTGTCTGTGTGTCTGTCCGTCCGTCCGTCCGTCCGTCCGTCCGTCCGTCCGTCTGTCTGTCTGTCTGTCTGTCTGTCTGTCTGTCCGTCCGTCCGTCCGTCCGTAGGTCTGTCTGTCTGTCTGTCTGTCTGTCTGTCTGTCTGTCTGTCTGTCTGTCTGTCTGTCTGTCTCTAACTCGATTCAGCCACCCGGCCAAAGTGACAGAAGCTGAACAATAGGTTTATATACCCACAGACAAACCTAAACGTCAAAGTCCGGTGGCAATATTCATACTTGTCAACATTCAAGAACGAAACAATACGCAGATATGAGGCAGAAAATCAATACATAAGTGATATTTGCAGTGCTAATTTATAAAACAATTCATTAATTCTTGTTTTTTGCGATAGCCAATGAAATACTGCATCTACTGCATAAATATTTCACTATGTCGCCTGCTGTCGCCCGCGCTACTATAGCTTCTTGAGACACTTCAAGGAATCAAACGGAAACAGTCCCAAAAGGTTCCACTAGACAGTTTCCACGTTCCGTTTGGTACGCACGTGGAGTATAGGGCAACGTGGTTCTACAAGCGGTTAAGTAGGGCGCCTCGATTCACGCTCGCCTCCGTCGTACGGCAGCGCTGGCATCGAAGCACCCAAGCTGGAGCAGTGGAACGCGGTAAATTTAAATTGGCTTGAGAAAACCTCTCGCGTGTTTACCTTGGGAGGCAGGTAAACACGCTTGTTTACCTCGCTTGTTTACGATGCGTTTTTCTCACCTACCGCGTCATTTATATTTACCCAATAAACGTTTTTTATCTCTGTATTCTCCTTTAAGCGATTTAAAGATTAGCTAAAGAGACACTGATGTTTTCTTCAGCGGGAGTTGGAAGTAAAGCGACCACTTGTGAGGTAAATCAATAGCAATATAACGCATATTTATTCAATATAAACGCTTCATGAGCTCAGCATTGTGTGCAACAGAAGTCCTTAGAAGAATTGGAGTTGCATTCTACACACCCCAGGTTCAGTGGGAACTGCAAATGAATTGACATGTTTGTCTTATTGTTTAAAATACGGTCGTGAGTAATGCGGTTGTAATAAGGATACCGCTACTTCTTTCTGGTTCGCACCTTCTTTGAGACAGGGACCAAGCTGTTCAACCTCTTCTTCGCGTAGCAATTCGTTGATGTACACCATTATCGGCCACTGCTTGAGCCACAAGAGCTCTTCAGTAGTGGTCTCAACACCAGTATCCCGCTGGCGCTTGTTGTCGACCCACAGCATATATCGAGGCCTGTCTCCGCTTGAGAATGGCGCGTGGCAGCCGAGCACCACTCAGTTCTATTCACGGGCTCCACAAAGGCGGGCGACAGGTACATGGAAGTGGCTGGTGGCTCCGCAAGGTGAAGCCGGCGATGGTCGGATAACGGCAAGCCGCACCGGCAGCCGTAGTCCACGTCGATTACTTTGGCAACCCGTCCATCGGTTGTCTGCATGACGTCGTGCATCCGCGCTCGGAACCAGTTACTGCCACGTTGTCCCGCCCAGAAGGAGCCTCTGGTCACTGATTCTTCCTGGCGGGCAGAGATAATGGAGGCATGCTGATGAAGCTCTGTCTGAGGGTCGGACAAGATAACTATTGCGCTGTTATCTTGCCCGACCCACCAACACATGACCATAGAAGTCTGAAGAATTCTGCAACGCCGAGAGACCAAAAGGCAGATGATCCTCTCCCGGGATGACAGCAGGAGATACCACAGCCGGCCGGGCAGTGGCCGCAAGAGAGGTGCGCCAAAATCTTCGTCGCCCTCATTCTAGAATGCGGCCGGTGGGGCGGCATGCGGAGGTGTTGCCGGCGCCTTGGTCTTCCCCGTAGCAGGTCAGATGGTTGGAGCCGCTAGTTGGTCGGTGGGATCCCGTTGGTGGTGGTGGTGGTTCCTGTGAAATGGCGCGTACCCACTCAGGGGGATTGGCCAGGAAATGGGCGCCTTACCGAAAGAAATTAGGTAATTTTTGTAGGGAGAGAAAAATATTTAAATATTAGGATGGATTAGCAGTAGATTACTAGAGAAATAAAAGTAAGGAGATTAGAGAAAGAAATAAAAAAAAGGTAAAAACGAACACCATTTAATGAAAATTGCACTCACCGTGATGGTCGTTCTTTTCCCCTTCAGCAGCGGTGCACTTACAACGTGCAGACAAAACAACCGTGCTGGCATGTTAGCCCACGCTTTGCAATGGAGATGTCCCCGTCATTCCAATTTCTAGACAAGTGACCATATACCAGGCGTAGACTTAAAAGAAGACGGCTTGCTCCTCATAAATGTAGGGTGCGCTGCAATTGAGACAGACGAGCTGTTAGCAACCGACGCCCCGATACAAAGGAAAATCTTCATCATCGTCGTCGCCATCATCAGACCTGGTGAACTCCCGTTTTCGAGGGTTTGGTGCATTATTTACTTAACATTTTTCGTATTCGGATTCGCGTAAAATGTTTCGGTTCGGACTGGCGCAAATTATTTCGATGACAGATATAGCATTTCTATGCTTCCGCTCTCTTATCTCAATATTAGGTGCGGAGTACCTTAGGACCGCACAATGTCCATCCGCGTCCGTGCGGATAGCATTTACAATCAGAAAAAATCACACAGGCACTGGCGGGATTCGAGCCTGTGTCTGGTAGACCAGATAGAGTTAGTGTCAGTCGTTTTACTCATAGGGGTACGACCATGGGGTACGACCATTACCCGAGTGTCAAACGGCTTACTCCCTCGCCTGTAACGGTGTGGAGTACCTTAGGACCCCCCAATGTCAGTCCACGTCCATTCGTGCGAGCACCACCATCAAGCGAAAATCAAGCGAAATTCGATTTTTGCCGTGAGCTGCTGTTTCATTTAGGAAATAATCAAGGTGCAACCCACGGATCAAATCGAATGACGGTCACGGCGCAAATCGGATGTCACTCCGGGCGCAACTTGTATGTCATTTCGAGTCCCTGTACTCCGCACCCTCGCCATCATCGACGGAGTGGAGATGCTGTCATTTTTTCCCAAATCCTACCCTGCTGCTGATAATGATGCGGCTAAACGCTTGGAACCGGGTAGCGAAGAAAAATTTTACACCCACCTCAATGCAGCCGTGTTTGTACGGATGCCAGGGCGAGGTGAAAGTCACGCTCGTCGAAGATTAGAGAAGTTGCAGGCTAGATAATTAACTCTATGGAGTATGCCGTGCAGCTTGTGCTTAGTCGACGTTGGAGTGAATACATGCGGATCAACGGAGCCGTCAAATACGGGCCGGACTGGGTGATGTTGCACGGCGCCCATTCTGCATTGATCCAGACTGTAATATGACTTTGCACTTTGAAAAACCTGGGAACCTACTCACATATATGTAATCTCTGCAGGGAAGCCGTCCGAAACCCAAGGAAGCCCGCGTTATTATCCCAAACCTTCTAAGGCATTCTGCTAAATAACACGGTGTCGAGGGTTTCGATCGTGGCCGCTGTTTGCGAATCATTTAATCAGGCTAAATTCGAAATGCTCGTGTGTGCATTTCCTGACAGGGAACCGCGCCTAGCCGCCTACACTGATGCCATGGGGGCGTTAACTAAATTGCGCCTTTTTTAAACGTCAGTTGTTACTACGACGGGTTCTACTTCGTATTTGACACCTCCAAAAACTACGTTCTCACCATTTTTAATTAACAATGGTTCAAGGATTCCCGCGGATTCACTTGCTTCGTTGCCGGCTACGCTTGCAAGAAATGGCGTGTTGGGCGAGTCTTCCCCGCATTGCACGACCCAGCGCTCCCAATATCGTGCTTTGGCTCCTTTGGTTTTAAGCCCCACGCTTCGAGCAAAGTGAAACGGAGCTTGAAGTTGGACGAACTGATGCATGCCTAAACAGAAAACCGGGAAGGAAGAAAGTTTGTTTCCCACGCAACTTTTCAACTTTCCCATTTATTTTATGGTGTGCTCTGCCCAACATTTTGCTGACCAGCAAGAAAAGAATCAGCTGTTAGCCGGCCTTCGCTTGCATGCTTTGCTCCGTCGTGTTTCTGGCACCGTCTTGAAGATCTCATTACTTGGTTGCTGGATGTGGCATTATCACTCTGAATTTGTTTGCTTCTAGCAAGACATTTACATCCTTACTGCAGGTTTCAATTGGAAGATAGAACATTGTTTCTTTGAAGTTATGAAATAATGTTGTGGAATAAGCAACACATATGGCCTCATTATCGTTAAGAAACCCATCTCCATTTATTTAAAAAAATGTTGGGATATACCGGGCTGAATAGAAAATTTCACCTTAGATCAACGCCTACTTTGTGATTACTACGTCGCTCGAAGGAAAAATAAATACTGAAATAAATGCGCTTCAAAAACGGCGATGGAATTTGCTGTTCACAACTGAATGCTGGAGCTGGAAATTTCCGCCGCCGCTGACCTAACCTCTTTCGTTTCTCAAATCGGAAGGATAAAGGCTCTCACCATAATAAACAGTCGACATAAGCTGATATTTCATGCATGACAGAAAATAATTACAGCAGTGGCATTCTTCAGTTTTGTCCTCCCTGAAAACGCACTTCGGTCTATACAATATGATTTATTTAAAGTTAACCCGCAAGCGGGCGGAATTAAAGATCATGCACCCCTGCGTCCAACGACGACGATGGTTGAACGCGGAGCTTTCTCGAGTTGGATTCTTTAGTTGGCCACTCCCACACTGCAAGTATGTGCTACTCTAGAGGTATACGCACTACCTTTCTGGAATATCCACAGCACCTCTCGGGTGTGCAGTACATAGGCTTAACGTTTGGATTTGAGGTGTACGGCGTGAATCAGTACCGGCGGTGTGGCGTTCAGTGCGCACTTTCTTGAGTGGGTGGCGGTTTGAGGCGTTAAACCACACCTCGGAGAAACATAACATAAATCTGGACCCCAGCCCATTCTTCTCCCTGCGGAAACCAGGCGACGCACGCCTTCGCTCGAGATTTGGTAAGCCGAACACCGTTAGACTAAGAGGAAAGGACAGAATACCCCCTTCTCACGTACCAGGTATAGCATTACCAGCTGGGCCGAATGCAATGCCCTCCAGTTTCTGAGCAACTAACCAGGCCCCAGCAGGCTTCTCTTCGTCAACTCCAGACGGAGCCGTACCCACATGCTGCACCTTATAACGAAAAGAAAACTAAGGATGTGTTGAAAAACGTTCAAATTTCGCGCCACAGTAATCTGTTACGGGCAGCAGTGACGTCATTAGGGCTAGAGCTTACAACATAATCGTCAGTGTGCTAACTGCACGTTGGCATTGAAGTGATGCGCGCAAACATAACTAGAGGACTATAATCATTCAGTCTTCTATAATCGTTCTCACTATGGTCGTTCCCTCTCTAACCGTCCCACTATAATCCCACTATGATCACTATAATACCACTATATACGTTCCGCTATAACCCGACTATAATCCACTATTGTCCCACTATAATCGGTCGGTCATGTGTCTTAGGCTATGTTCAGGCTATCGACGTAACAGCCCTGTCGTGAGCTATGGACTTAAAAAAAGCGGCGTGTCACGCAGGTTGGTTGGCTGAGACGTGAAATAACGTCATTCTTTAAAGTTATTGCGACAGTTGCGGCAACAGTCTGAACCCGGACTTAGAGATGGTTTAGGTCGACGGCCGACAATCGTACAAAAAAGATCCGTGACGTCATAGAAAGGTTGCCGGAAAGTGACTTGGGAGTCACGACTGCTTCACATGTCTTCTTTGATATCTCCATTCTTTCTTCGAAGTTTGCGATCAAATTGTACCATTGTTATCGGTACAAAGCAGACTTGCTAATGAGCCCGACTTGTACTTTCTCTGTTTTTCTCTTTATGGCTCCTTCAAAGCACCAGGAAAAAACCCGGAAGTGTTGGCGCCGATTGGCGTATGTGGATTTGTATCAGCTATTGTTTTACCGTTCTACAAACAGCACATGTTGGGCAGCAACTCAAATCCCCGCTTCCGTCCCTGCAAGTACAACACATACGCGCCGAGAGACAGAATTAATACCAGGAACTACAAAGATTATACAGCGAGAAAGTAAAGTTGTTTTCTTTCGTACTCAAAAAACATCGAACTGACCGGAGCGCGTACTTCTTTCAGCAACCCTGCTACCGCGGCATTTTTGTGCGTCCACGATTCCCACAACGGTTGACAGGGTTTCATTGCCGTTGATACAGTCTTTTGTGTCGAACTCTGGACAATGACGAGGAAGCATAGTGTTTTCTTTTGGCGAACAACTGAGAAAGAACAGGAGGGAAAATAGTGAAATAAATAAAAATACATTAACAAAATAAAGTGCTTACGTGGCTAAAGCCAGTATCACAAAGAAGCAATAACAGTACGTTACACTAGCGCGCATAGACTCCAGTAAATAGGCTTTCATGTCCAAGTGAACCCGATCACAAACTTTTAATATTTTTCTAATGGAATGACGCTGGTTGCACACCCTACTAAAGATCCCTGCAAAACAGAACACGACCAAAGTACTAGCCAATAAAAAAACACCATTTATATGACCGTATTTTAACAGCTTTCGTGCCCTCAGTAGCTGTTTCTTGTGCTAACATTCCCCAGTTGAAAACAAAAAAGCGTTAATGTTTCAGTGCTGCATGTGTAGATCTCTGCCCTGTCTAAACTATCTTTGTATGTTTCAGTTAGTTCGCGTGGAAATTCATCAGCCCTTTTTATGCATTTCAAAAGACAAGTAATGAAGCGTCAAAAAGCTCTGGCAAATTAGGGTTGTTGTACCTTCTGTTGTTATTCTTCTGGGTAATTATTTTTGTCGCTGTTATTTGTTGGTACGGGTGCTCCTTATAATGTCAAAGTTTCTGCCGCTGCTGCTGATATTGCTGTATTAGCTAGGATGTGGTGCTATATCTGAACAATCCCTACTAATGACTGACTTTAGAGCCATAAAAATCACATGCTGGATTTATATTGCAAGTTGGGCGAATAGCTCTATGGGGGGAAATCCATTATTTAAATTTGCTGGGTTACGAGACTTTCAGAAATGTATGAAAGCACATAAACCGTTTGTATGCGCTGAAATTTAAAAAAAAAGAAATATAAATAATGTAAAAGTAAATTATATAAAAGTCATTAAATGCTTAAAAAATTGTTCCTTTGATTTTCGAGTATTCAAATACAGCGGTTTCTAGTATTGCAGAATAGTCGTTTTAACTACGCAAGGTTTTAGACCCCCACAGACAGTATAGACTCGTGCATCTGCATTATTCAGGTGCAGAAACACATCCAATAACTCTCACAGTCATCAGAGATATTTTAAAACTCTTCAATATGCATTTTGGGCGAAAAGCCGCTTCTTCTAACTCGTCAGAACTTAAATTTCTAAGCTACCCTAGAGTGCTTTCAAGCAATTCATCGGTAATTTTAAACGACAGTGCAATATTTACAGGGATGTCCGATGTTGTGCGATTTCTAAAAACCTGTTTGATTAATGTGCTATTGGTTTAATATCATTAGAAGTTAATTTCACAAAATCATGTGTCCCATTTTTGACATGCCTATAAGGAGTCTCTAGTTAAGGAGCCTAAATGTACAACCGCACACGCCGAAGGGGGATTTTAGTATTTAAAGAGAGCATGGCCGCGTTTACATTAATTTATTCACCCTCATATAAAAGGAGATTACTCGAAATCTGTTACAATAGTAATAAAAATCTCTATCAGTAATTTGTAAATCACTTTTAATGTACGACGTACTCTCTATCTGTACGAAATGTGCAAGCATTATCATTGAATTGTTGAACGAACATTTAGGTTGTATTCACTGGCGTGGCGCACATGTCGGCTACCACGTGTGTCGCCTTGGCAATGGGGACGCGCGGCAACCATTATGGCGGCACACGCATCAGGCCGTCCCCCCGAGATCAAAAACATTACCTTGCGGAGAATCATGGCTCTATTCCTTGCACTGTAAGCGAAGTACCACAAGTGGGTCATTTCAGATAAGATCGAACAAAGCATGGCTGGTCGACCTCTTCAATTTGCTTGAAATTTTTTTACCTCATTCCCGCATGTATGTAATGTGCGGATTCACAAATATTTTCGGCAGAAAAAATTTTGGCCGGCTGAAAAAAAATTTGGAACCCACCCGCGGGGACCCCGGCCGCTACCTGCCCATGCGCCGCGGCCACATTTAGCGGCGTCTACCAAGAAATATACTCATCAGGCGAGAATGGTAATTTTTATGCTTAATCTACGCCTGGTGTACATTGCGTGCCCGAAATATCGTCGGCTAGAAAAACATATATTTTTTTTAATAAATTTCCAAATCTTGCTCAGAGCGCATTTTGTTGTGTACTTTGCGGGCCAGTATTATCGTAAGTAATGGAGCTAGAGCGTTCAAATTTGAGTGAGGGCTGCTCCTGGCAAGCACAAATAAGGGCCGTAAATATCGTGTCTGTGCACACTACGGTTATTAAGTAAATAGCGCACAAGTGTGACGAAAAAACTAAAACGCTCCGAGTTCAGAGGCTTATTAAAAAAAAACACTTCTTCGATTTTGCTGAAATTCTCCCCAGATGTTCACCTATGCATGTACTTCAATGATCATTAAAAACATGTTGCATCATTTTGTTCCTGACGCGCCTACAGCGCGAGAAAAAAGCCTGGTTGGCCAGGTCTTCACAAGATCCTGAGACATGAAACAGTGAGCAACTTCCAGTGAATGTGCAGACATTTGATAATTGTTTTTGTACCAAAGGCAAACTATTACTTATATATAGCATTACAGAGAATTCAGAAGTGAAACTGAAATTTTTATGTGAATTTTGGAAAGAAAATAAACAATCTGCCCACCGCTAAACGTGTACTCTTCGAAGAAAAAACGGAGGAACTCCAGATTCACGCGCATTAAAAAAAAAAACGCTTCTTCGAGTTTTATGAAGCTTTCCACGGATATTTACCTCCTAATTTAATTGCGTGAGCCATTAAAAAAATCGCATCATTTTGATCACTGAAAAGCAAAAGAGCCTTGTCAAGCATGCTCGTGACAAGGAGCTGAGACATAAAACGACGATTGTGACTTTCTGCAGATTTCCCTAATTTATTTTGTAGAAAGGGCATAATATCTTCTGAGTTAAGGAGAATAGAATAGCCAAGTGACACTAACGAAGTCTACGTTTGACATGACAGAGTTCCATCGGCACCCCATTAATACCGTGCAGCTACTAGCTGTTTATTTACACATTGCTTGCTGCATCAATGTTCACAGTTTCCTCACAGGGGCACAAACAGTCCTCGCTTCTTTTAGTTCGCATATATCTGCTTCTGATGACTTCCTTAAACGCCACACGTGCCAGGACTGTATGCCGGGAAAGGCACGCACTGTTCGCCATTCTTCCTTTTTTGTTTCGCGATAACTGGGAACTTCGTTCCCCTTGAGGTATATGAAGTAAACGCCCTTGATCTTCTCAGACAACACAGTTACCATGTCTTTTGCCGTCTGAATCGCATTTCTTAGTGGTTCTCTTAGGTTGTAAAGTGTCGCTTGGTGTTGGACGACTCCCCAAACTCCGTCGCAGGCATTCTTTCCGTGCCCTGTTGCGGAGAATATTTATTGCGTTTCGGGCACATCGCTCTTTCGCAACTCATGAAGCTGGTACCTGTTTTTAAAGTGACTGGCAGATTCGTCACTCACATAAGTAACCTTGGAGTACAGTGGGAGATTGTCTACCCACACCCTGATTTTTTCTAAACCCAAGCAGGCATGCGGACAGTCATGGCAGACATCATCGCTTGCAACCACAAAACTATGACAAAAGAGACTGAGTAACAAGCTAAATATATACAAAAAGAATAATAAAATCAGACTACTTAAAAGGAATAATAAAAAGTGATGAAATGACGATTAAGATGCGACCGTAGTCAAATAGCGGGGAGGCAGCGCAAGGCACTCTCCCATGACAGAACTGAAAACTTCTAACCGTTCGAACGCATGCAGCACCTTTTCTTCCAGTCCCCTCTTTCGCTCTTTCTGTCAGCCAAGTCCCCGCCGCCGCATACGGTTGAAAAAGCCCAAAAAATACTCGACTGAAACATAAAAATGAAGATCCCACATGTGTCGTCCCGGACACCACCGGGCTCAAGGGCGTTTGCCTTCCTGTTTGGTCGCTAATTCGGTAACTGAACCGGTGTGTCCGGAGAAGGACCGAAGAGGGGCGCGCTACCTGGAGACGTTACCCGCGCCAGGGTCGTGTGTGGCCGACGTCCGTTTTTAATACTTGCCATGTGTGCTTCCGACCGGACGGGCTTCCGTTGAACCTTTGATTTCAGGCGAACGAAAGTTACGTCCGGGCGAGTTAAAAAACAAGACTGCGTGCACATTGTCAAATAGCTGATCTTATGAACCAAATATACCGCATCACGGCAGCAGTGCGCACAAAAAAAAGAGCGTTGATAATGTAAGACAAAGAGTGACCGCGGTTGGGGAAATCTAGAGGAAGCTATAAAAATAGACCCGAAGACCTTGCAATTGCGAGTTTTACCACCATACATTGCAGCGGTTTTGCCACCGCATGACTGTATCCGCGCTGTGCTTAGAATGACGCACGATATTTCTATGGCTCACACAAGTGCGTTTAGAGGAAAATATCCGTGGAAGGCTTCATAAAACTCTAAGAAGCGTCTTTTTTAATGCGCATGAATCTGGAGTTCCTCCGTTTTTTCTTCGAAGAGTACACGTTTAGCGGTGGGCAGATTGTTTTTTTTCTTTCCAAAATTCACATAAAAATTTCAGTTTCACTTCTGAATTCTCTGTAATGCTATATATAAGTAATAGTTTGCCTTTGGTACAAAAACAATTATCAAATGTCTGCACATTCACTGGAAGTTGCTCACTGTTTCATGTCTCAGGATCTTGTGAAGACCTGGCCAACCAGGCTTTTTTCTCGCGCTGTAGGCGCGTCAGGAACAAAATGATGCAACATGTTTTTAATGATCATTGAAGTACATGCATAGGTGAACATCTGGGGAGAATTTCAGCGAAATCGAAGAAGTGTTTTTTTTTTAATAAGCCTCTGAACTCGGAGTGTTTTAGTTTTTTCGTCACACTTGTGCGCTATTTACTTATTAACCGTAGTGTGCACAGACACGATATTTACGGCCGTTATTTGTGCTTGCCAGGAGCCGCCCTCACGCAAATTTTAACGCTCTAGCTCTATTACTTACGATAATACTGGCCCGCAAAGTACACAACAAAATGCGCTCTGAGCAAGATTTGGAAATTTATTAAAAAAAATATATGTTTTTCTAGCCGACGATATTTCGGGCACGCAATGTACACCAGGCGTAGATTAAGCATAAAAATTACCATTCTCGCCTGATGAGTATATTTCTTGGTAGACGCCGCTAAATGTGGCCGCGGCGCATGGGCAGGTAGCGGCCGGGGTCCCCGCGGGTGGGTTCCAAATTTTTTTTCAGCCGGCCAAAATTTTTTCTGCCGAAAATATTTGTGAATCCGCACATTACATACATGCGGGAATGAGGTAAAAAAATTTCAAGCAAATTGAAGAGGTCGACCAGCCATGCTTTGTTCGATCTTATCTGAAATGACCCAAGTGTTCCTCTCCGCGGCGGAATGCGCCCCCAGCTCTCACGTGGCTCCACCTCGCTTGTTCGGTTACGGAGCCGGCGGGTGTCGCGACGCGTTGTTTTCGCCATCGGGCGCTCTCGGAGGGACTGCGTTTCTGCAGCCCGTTGTCGAAGCGAGTCACCGCCCTGGATTTGGATTTCGCCCGGCTTTCGCCCTGCTGATGTGGGCAGTCGAGTACCAGCTTCCTCTCTTAAGCACCGTTCTGTCGGCCACACTCCATTGCTGAGAACTCCGAAGAGATTGGAACCACTGAAGACTTCGCTCCTGGTCACATCAAGCTCGCTCGCCTCCACACTTCACCGGTCGCTTCGAGGCTTTTCGTCTCCCGGACGCAGCATGACGACAGCCAGCAGTGTTCGAGGCATGTTGTGTGCGACGGGATCAACCACAGTGGAACCACTCTTCTCAAGTCTTTCCTCGCATTTCTAATCATTGCTTTTCTCTATTCTACCCTAGCATAACCACGAAATTTCCCTGCTTATTATTCATACCCGTTGACGCCACGGCCGAGACGACGGATACGAAGTGCTCGAAGGAAAGTAGAGGGCCGCCACATAATGTGACTGCGATTATTAATATATCTGTTGACGCTACCGCTAAAAATCGGGTTGAAACGCGGCAGAAGATGCACGCTGATGTTTTTGTTTTTTTCTGCGAGATGTGGGCGGCAAGCGCACGCGAAGGCACAGGGGCCACGGTAATGGCGGTTTTCAGCGTTGCCAAGCGAAGGAATCACCCGCCAAACTTTTCAGTGAATATGGCTCTTCAGGTAGGCTTGGAGGGGGCTGGTGCTGCTTATGACATCGTGCGATAACGCCATCTAGCCTCCTCTTATCGTGGCCGCTTGGCCCAGTAAGCCACTCGCGGGGCGAGGCGGGAGGGAGTGAGGGGTCGCGTGGCGAAGTTAAACAACGCTCGTTTAACTAAAGTATAAGCTTGCGCGTGTTGGTACAGTATTCTCGGTACAGCGCAAATGGACGAAGACAAGGTGTAGACGGCACACAGCGCTGTGTCCCGTCTACACCTCGTCCTCGTCCCTTTGCGCTGTTCCGAGAACGCTCGTTTCCTTGAACCGCCCCCAGTCAACCCTCAACAACCATTTGACTGTCCGGAAAATTACCTGCCACTGGCACCTCTCTTTCTGGCGATATCCTCCACCCCAGTCGTCACAGTCTACCACGGAGGAACGACACCCGGCGCCTTCTCCAAACCAACACCCTCCCCTGTCGGGCCAGACTTCCCGCGGTTTCTACGATTACATGTTCCTCTCCCCAATTCTCCGACCGCTGAGCCCCTGGAACAATCCCTTATATCATTTCGCAATGCCCTCATAATAAACTCCCCCTCACTACCCTGAGGAGCACTGGGAAGCGGCGTTAGAAAGCTCGGATGCTCCAATCCAGCGAGGACCTTGCTCAACGAGCACCTAAGGTCACCGGCATAGTCCAAGCGCTGGTCCCCCTCGTCGTTAACCTTACTGTTGCTTCAATAAAATTTGTACTCGCCTTTCTCTCTCTCTCCCTCTCTCTTTCTGTCTGCCTCGGACCGCACCCGGCTGAGGCATTGAATTGAAAGAAGGGGGAGGGGGGGGGAGTGCCTGGGGAATTCTTAGTTCCTGCGTGTGTCACGTTCTGTCTGCTTCGAGCTTGTAGCGTGTTCGCCAAGGAGCCAGAAACGTCGAATTTTCCCGCACTTGCCTCGCCTCACCATTCGGAATAATCAGCACCTAGGCCAAGCATAATAACACTAAAACAATGACACATGCTAGTTAATTTCAACACAGATACACTGCGATTAACGCTTCGCGTTACGTCGGTTCCCAACATACCATGTGGTTTCTCAATTTTTTATTTTCTCATTGCAACGGCGGGCATTTTCTTGACTGGACAACAACATCGATGACGGTTTTCGTAGAATGAGGCACTTAATGCTTTCGACTTAAAAAACCTGCGTCTGAACACCAAATAAATTTATGCATCAAGACCGGAAAGCAACAAATTATCACAAGGCACGTGTGGCGAAAGGTGGGGAAAACACATTAACCCCCCCCCCCAAAAAAAAAAAATCAAGAACACATCGCTGACTCAACTAGCTGCTCCCTCCCTTCTTAATGCGGAACATTTTCGTGATATCCCTTGAAGGTCACTTGGCCTATAAATCAACGATGGCAGTGTAACCAAGTCTAGGTTGGTGCGTGCACGCTTTACAGTGCGCTGCAAGACGCGAGTGTGGTGCCTCTTTCAGATAGCTTTGATGATGGCGAAGGCGAAGGTTGAGGGACCGGCCCGTATGGCCAACGTATTCCTTCCCACGCGTGAAGGGAACTCTGTAGATAACGCGTTTTCTGTAATCCATCCTGCAAAAAATGGCAGGGTATTAAGGAAATCAGGTAGCAGGAAACAAGGCATAAAAAATTACGAAAGCGCGCGGGGAGGGGGGGAGGGGGTCGGCTAAGTGGCGGTCGTACTTCACTTACACGGCACTTTACACCGCCTGAACAACGTAGCCTCACGATATGTAGTGCGTATGGGGTTTCCGCCTTTAAACAAATCAACGAAAATTTGCCCAAAAGTGCAAAACTTGGGTGAAAATAAAGATGCAAACAAAGAACGCTGTGGTAATAACCATTGCACGAAGTTTGTAGGCGGCAGAACAGACGTCTACAGAGTTAAATTGCTGTGTGGGAAGCAATTCGTCGGCAAGACTGGCCGATGCCTCAACGTTCCCCTTCAAGAACAACAAAGCGTTTTTCGCTTTGATGTTCTATTTGCATCTTGCACGTATTCGCACCTTGAAATGCACAACCCCATTCACATCTTCCAATGCACTGCGAAGAGTGCGCGTGCGTAGGTAAACTTGGCGCCAAACATTTACATTGATTAGGATGTTTAACGCGCCGACGCTGTACAGGAGGTGAGGTGTGTCGTAGTGGAGGGCTCCGGACAAGTTTTGACCACCTGGGAATTTTTAACTGGCGCCGGAATCTGGTACACACGGGCATTTTCGCTTTTCGCCTCCATCAGAAAAGCGGCCGCCACGGCCGGTAATCGAACCCGCGTCTTCGTGCTCAGCTGCACAACGCCTTAGCCACTGAGCCACCGCGGCGGGTTGGCAAATATGTCGCTATCTGTTTCCGCCCCGTAGAGACCCGTTTATTGAGAGCATACAGGAATCGCACAACCTTGAAACTTCACGGTGCACTCCATAATTACGAAGAATAAATGATACTCGCCATAACTGTATATTCGTCTTAGCCGCTAGCTTTTGCGTACTCTGTTTCGACACGCAGTTTAATTTCGATATACTATAGCTATGTACAATCGTTTTATGTAACCAGGCTGCTCCCGTATAATGCCCATGTGTAGACAGCAGACGGACATATTGTAACATTTAGAACTTGGCTGTGCAATCACTAACCAAGGCAAGTAAATGAAATTCCGCGTAATGAGAGAGTCGCTGTAGCGGCCATTTGTCATTTTTAGTTTTTCTTGCACAGCTTTTATAAAGAAAAGAGGGCAGCCGTTTTTTGTATTCCTTCTTCTTCCACAGATACCAATGTAATGACAGAAGACAGAAATTGTGCAACGTTTGCAATCCCACTGCGAAAAAATTGCTTATGAAAAGTAATAGAAACTGAGAGTGCGTACAAAGTCGTCTCAGCGGCCAGTTGTCATATTATAGTTTTTGGGAAAGCTTTCATAAATCAAACGTTACAGCCGTTTTCGGCTGAGCATTCGTGATAAATTTGGCCTTGCAGCAAGGCGCCTTCGCACATACCGAGGAAAAGTGCACGGAACCATACCCATACAAAAATTAACTCAAAACATAAAATGAGGCTGATAATGCTGAAAAAAATAACAATATTGAACGATAGCGCGAAGGCGGGGGCGGCTCGAAGGGCACACGAATAACACCGTAAAGGTGGCTTTGACTCGTTTTGTAAGGTATCACTTGATTCCTTTGCTTGAATATCGTGCGAAGAGGTTTGATGAGAGCAAGCGGATTGTTTTCTCAGTGCAGCAATTGGAAAAAAAAGATCGCTAATTTAGTTGAAGCCTAATTGTACATCCCACATCGCAAAGCCATCAAGCATTGTCGTTTCATTCCTTGAACATTGAATTTTAGTTGTTCCTTCTGTTAAGAAGCCAAAACATTGCAGAACCCGACTGACAACAATGATGCCCTTAGGAAACGTCGAAGGCGACACCCACCTTTTTTCTTCGTCCGCGCTGTCGGCCTTTCGGTGACACCGGGTTCCAATCTGGGTGAGTAGGTATACAGTAATCCCTCGTTAGCTCGAAGTCATAAAATCCACTGAAAATTTGGAGATAAGTGGAGTTTCAAGTGACAGTGAAAGGCCAAAAATTTATGGCCAGGTCATTTAGATGAGAGTTAGTGCTAGTAACAAGAGTTTCACTTCAGAGGGGAGCTTTTGTAATAAAGGTACTTCGCAGGGAAAGCGAATTTTTATTATTGCTGAAGGAAGAACTGCGTGATGCTCTCCGGTTTCGCGTTTGCATCTAATACTAGAGAAGCGTCCTCGAGCTGGTGAATACATCGTTTCAATCAGGCACAGCATGTTTCGTTGTTTCTGCCGTTGTAGGCACTTCCCGGGGCTCCTCGTCGTCAGCATGATCAGCGGCGTCGTCCACAACTATGTCAACGATGCAGGCGTCTGACAGCATTCCAGTTACGGGGACGTAGGTGTCGTCTAGCGCGTACTCCGCGTAAGTTTGGCGTGCACGACCGCGTTCGGCGCGTAGTGGGAGCTAAGCGTTCCAACGGAGACCTTATGAGCGGACTTTGCCTTGAATCCTCCCTGACGAAATTTCGAGACATCCGCGGTTCCCTCAAAAAACGTTTCGAGATAAAGGGGGCAAATACATGGCGCCTATGAGAGGTAAATGCACGAAAAAATTGCGACTTCGACTCATATTTCCAGATATCAGAGTTCGATTTAACGAGGCATTTAAGTGGCAAGAAGATCGAAATTTGAAGAAGCATAGGCAGCGGTGTCCTCCGTTTCGTAGAAGTTCGAGCTGCTACACCACAAAACCTAATGTAACATTTTCCAAGGCCTCCTAAGACCAAGTAAAGGCGCTGGACGATGGCGAACCGTAAAAGCGTAACACAACAAGTTGCGTAACTTAAGCATACCTATTTTGCAATCATTTTCTCACGGAAGGATGTCGTCTGGAAATAAATGCCAAATTCAGGCCTAACCAATCCACCATCTTATGCGACTACCGGCCGCCGCCCTCCGCATCCATATCAGGCATCCATATCAGGGGGGCGAGGCAGCCACATTGACGTGCCCTCCTTAACACATCGCTTTCTGGCCCCGGTTCACAAACCGGGCGCATTCTTTGATCACGGGGAACGAGGGTCCAGAAATTGGAGGCTTAGAAGTAACGAAAGTAAGAATGTGATCGATGTTTCAAATGCCCGGCTACCAACTTGTCTTATCCATAGGCCAACCACAAATTCGCCCAGGTACTAGCGAGATTTTTTTCAGGCATCGCCACTTCGACGGATTTTCCAGGTATTCATACCTTCTTTCAACGCACTAAATTATGTCGCAGCCCAAATTTAGCTCAGAAACCCTCAAAATTTGCAAAGTAACTAGTACTATGCGCCTGTTGACCTCCTGGACTACAGGCGCAAGTAATATGTGCCCGTTCCAGGAGCAGTTCAATTCCTGCCAATCACTATAGCCACTGCATTTACGCGACGTGCAGTGCTTGTTCGTTTTTTACTGCCACACGAAGAGTGCGTAAGATCATCCACCCCGTACTAAGTCTGGCGGCCATCAGAGCCGCAGTGCGCCGACGTAAACAGAAAGTACACGGAAAGCCACTCCGCAGGTTCCGTCCTCTTTAACCGATATGAAGGAGGATGAAAGTGAGTGCGGATGGATGACGGTAAACATGGCGATGGGTGCTGCTCGACCGGCCGCTTAAAGTGTGGAGGTGACGTCGGGGTGCCGCGCTAACGTCGCGCTCCAGCAAAACCAATAAACTTGCCACTCGCGGTTACCAACACTCGTAGAACGGCCGTTTATGTGTCCAAGTAAAAGCTGCGGAAAGCAACTTGCTGGCGACCTTCCTTTTTGTAAGCTCTTCGCGAGGTTGACGATAAATAATTTTGGTACCACAGAACGAGCCATGGCCACCTCGTATTTTCTGGCAGCCGTTTCGTGTAGCGCTGGGTCAATAAAAAAAATTGGCCGCGTATCTGCTCCTTTCGTTGCAAATGTCGTCAAAAGACGACAGTCTTTATCGACTTTTGCCAAGTAAATGCCCCCCTTCACTTTCCCGCTCATCTCTCACGTTGTTCCTCTTGCGTCGCGTGCCTCCCAAGGTAAAGACGCCAAAGGTTTGCTTAAATCATTTTAAATTTCCCGCGTTCCACTGCTCCAAACCGGGTGTTTCGATGCCAACGCTGCCGTACGGCGAAGACGCGGGTGAATCGAGGCGCCCTACTTCAACGTTTATAGAACCGCGTTTCCCTACTCCACGTGCGTTCCAAGCAGAACGTGGAACCTATCTAGCGGAACCTTTCGTAACTCTTGCCACTTGATCTACCGTAGTTTTGCTATTCGAAGCACTCCCCGATTATAATCAGCTTCCCGTACTTCCGGGGAAACAATCGGAAAAAAAAGTTTGCATGCGAATCTAACCACGCCCTTTTCTAAGCAACCATCGCAATGGGGATTTCAGACCGCCGATACTTCCTGTCACCTTACATCGGTTCCACGACCGCTGCCCTTGCTTGCAACTGACTCACATGAGCAATTTTTCAACTAAAGGAGGATTTGCGTCGCGCCACACACGCTCTCATCCCACCGTGTGGAACAGACCTTCGCAGTGGGCTCGCCCGCTGGGAGGAGGTCCTGCCACATAGACGGAGTCGGGGTGGCCCTCTCTCCTGCGGTAACCCGGGTGTGGCCACCACGATACCATGCCCCGTTTACCAACAACTGCCCCTTCTGCCGAAGACGCCGACACCAATCCCCTGTTATGGACGTGCCCTTGCCTGAGTGCAGCGAGATCCTGACACCTTCGCGGCACAGGCCTGCATCCTGGGAGACCTCCCAATCTCCAACGATGGCTGTGGGGGCCCCACCACCGCTGTCTTCTCGACTTCCATCGTGAAACGGGTGCCAACTTGTACCTTTAGGACTTTATGCCAAAGGGCAATTTAAAAAAAAAAGACGCGTGGAAGCGGGCCGAAGTTGGCGTTTGGTGAAGTCATTTATGAAGTTTTCAATGACAAACGACTTCAACCAAACAGAAGACGACATGCTGTGGGATACTGAGAGAGGCGGCCGTAGCGGCCTTATTACACGAATGGTGGGGGGGTCGACTGGGTATCAGATGTAAGCGGTGGGTTCACTGTATGTACCTCTTTTTCTTTTGAATGCTTGTCAGATGAAACACTGTTCCTCGCGCCCGTCTCGTCGAGACGGGCGCAAGAAAAAAAAAACGGTGGTGGGAAAGGGGGGGGCTAAGCACACCCCGCCACTCTGGGCATCGCAATCGTGGAAACACAGAGTGCTTAGAATCGAGTAAATACGGTAATTGTATCTCTGCCCATATTGCATCACTTTAAGGGGAAATCTGAAAATTGTTCAATATTTGGTCTATTTTTTGTTGAAAAACATCTTTCGCTGATAGAACGGGGTGAACCAAAGGCTTCTTCTTTCAAACTGAATAGAGTTCTATTTTGTCCTCGTGGCCCATTTAAGCCGCCTAAGCCTGGGTGTCTCACCACTGCGGGGCGGAGAAGCCGGACACGCATATTACAAGCCACGCTCAATCGTATCGTGACGTTTGTATTTGTGGCACAGCAGCAATCGAGGTTGTGTGGTTATGACCTTTCATAACCGAAATAGTACCGAGTAACCCGGCACTTTGGCGGCCAAAGGTGACGGAAGCGCGAAATTACGCTTTTGTGGCATGCGGATTAACAATTGCGTAAGGTTCTACGGTCGGGAGGGTAATCTTCCATTCACGAGAATAAATAGCTAGAACTCGCTTCTTCCACTGTCGACATTTCCTTGAAGCAGACACGATTCGCCGAATGTAATTTCTCGTTACATCGATGTCAATCCTTCCACGAGTGCCTCCCACACACCGTCATCGAACGTTAACTGTTTATGCTAACAGGCGATGAGCTGACGCACGCGGGGGCAGTGTCGGATTAACTTTCTCCACCAAATGACCCCGTTTTCGCGAAGTTGGTAGTACAATATGTCCGGAGAACACAAAAGAGTAAGTGCAGTCGCTCTAATTTCAGCCACCAGTCTGACGTGCCTTGTAACGCGTCAACGAAGTTAGGAGCCCGGGCACAATGAAATATTCAGCGCTCGTGGGCCAAACCTCGGACGGTCAGTGCTCTCCTAGTTGATAGACGTAATTAATCGACGCTTGTCCGCGGACAGAGACGCGTTATGGCGGGAACCGCCGCTGCGTATGAGTGCGCACAAAGGACGGGCGCTATTTTTGAGAGGTGGCCATCAGCCGTCACTTCTCAGCTCCTGGCTGGATAACGGTATAGCCGCGGAGCATCTCTCCCACGCTTGTCACTAGGCGAATAGAGATATCTAATATTTAAAGCAGTGTAGTTAGACGGAATATTTTCTACTATATAAGTTACAACAAAAGGGTGACGTTGATCTGCGCTCAAATGATTCAAAGGCGAAGCTGTTAAGACGCTAATTAAAGTGGTATTACAAAATTAATGAGAACTCCGCTTCGAAGTGTAATTTTACAATGATTCATTCGCGCGCGGGTTGTCCTCGGCGTGGCCCAAACCAGTGTAAAAAGAACATCATTGTTTCGAACATGCAGTGTGGTGTTCTTCGGAGATAATTAGCCTAATGAAACTTGCATGGACTACAGTTTTCTCCTGGAAGAACAGCACATGGCGTTCCGTCTCACAATGGCTTTGTTGAACCTCCTGGCACGGCCGCTCAATGGGAACTAGCTTCCATCGAGCGGCCGTGCTCCTGGACTGGCCTGGGAACGGCGGCTTCATGTTATGTGTGTTAATACTGCGACTGATTATTATCCATGGCATGGTCTGGGACAAAACTCGCTACGCTAACTAGAAATCTGAACAGTTCAGACAATCTTCATATAATTTGTTTCTTTCGGGATGCTTTCGGTAAAACAACAATAGGCGCCTATTTTGTGTAACCATGCATGGTGCTCCCGTAAAGGCCATTGCACTTACAGCAGACGAGAATTTTATAATGCTTACAACTCCAGGGTGAACTAACTTATAGTAACAACTACTTGAGACTCCGCACAAATATAGAGTCGTTTTAACGTTCAATTTCGCTACCATGTTTTTTGTAATATACGTAGACTAAACTGAGGAGTGCACAGATATGTAGCAGAAAGTTGGCTCTGCCGCAAAGGTTATCGTGTTGACGAACGTCAGGAAAAATTCTGACCAGCGTACCTCTACCAGCTTTGCTGTACAAATTTCGTAAGGCGAAATTCCTAAAAGGGACTCACCTGTTAACGTTCCTATGGGACTGCATGACCCACGGGCTTAAAAACCATCGCACACCAATACAAAAAGTTTTGCAGATCCATGAAAATACTCCAAACGGCCTACTTTGCTTATTTTGGAAATATGCCACCTCCGTACTGAAATAAAGAAATAGAACTCTCTCTTGTTACACAGCTAGCGACATCTAGTGAGAACTAGACAGACCAAAATATGTCTCTTGTTGAATGTTTATTCAGTAAAGAAATGATATATTTCTAAAAGAAGCAAAATAGCCGTTGAGAGCATTTTTATGTGTGAGTAAAACTTTTTTGTCGGTACGCGATGAATTAGCCTGTCGATTATGAGTTAGGCAGCCCCATAGGAATGCGATCACGTGGGTCCCCCTTCAGTGCCCCGTTTTGTGAGAAACCGTGTTGTGGTTGTTGTTGGCCGATACATGAAAATGACCACCGCTGTAAAGAGGTAAAAAAAGGTGATTGAGTTCGTATGGCCATTTGGCAAGGGTCTTCAGAGTGCAGCGAGTGCGTTACCACCGTATTACCTCAGCACATTCCAAGTGCCGAAACAAGAATTGTCCCACTGCCTGAGTCGCTGACGTCATATTGAGTGACAGGGGAGCGTGTCGGCACGTGAGTAGGGCAGATGCGTGCCAGCAGCGGAGAACTCTGATTCTGGGGAAGCCAAGGGCGTGAAGCGGCGCCACACGGCCTGTCGACGTAATTCGCGCCAATGACGAAGAAACGAAAGCGAAGAAAGAGACGCAGACATGATACTCAGTGAAGATGTCGTTGGTAAGTTTCGCCAGGAGGAGACATAATCCAGTCGCCTTCGAAGCACGTAAGTGTGCCTGCCGCCTGCCGCGGTGACAGTGGTTAAGGCGTTGTGCTACTTAGCCCGAGTAGGATACTTAGGTCACGGGTGCGGTGGCAGCTTTTGTGTTGGAGGCGAAAAGCAAAAACGCCCGTGAGATCGCGATTTCGGCGCACGTTAAAGATACCCAGGCGGTCAAAATTAATCGGAAGCCCTCCACTATAGCGCGCCTGATGTCCCAGGTGTAGCTTTGACACGTTACAGGGACGCTTAAGCCAACCAGTAAGTTAGTTTCAAACGAAAGTATTTCCTTCCCATAGGCAGTTTAGCGTTGATGCGGTGTCGAAAGATTCCCTAATTGGTGAGAAATTGATAATCAAGCCCTGATCAAAAGTGATGCAACCAGTGACTGCAGTCGCTGCTTGCGTCGCGTTAAGTCGGGAGTAAGCAAGACAGCGATGATTTAGCGGTATACAAGCAACCGAATACAACACCACCGCGTACCGAGCGCTTTGGTCAGTTTCGGTCAAACCATTCGTGCTTTCCCGAACTCCCACGTCCTTTGCCGCCCCGGACCACTCAGCAAAATGTTCCATCATGGGACTTGTGACACTTTGTTGAAAAAAAAAAAAAAACCTAATGTCCATTTGAGGCCCCGCGATTGTTGGAATCCAACCAACCACTCGTGCCTTGTTCGCAGGCTTCCTCGAAAAGGGTATACTGCCGACCAAAGTATGAACAAGTAGAGCTATCTAGCCGCAGCCAGGAAAGAAAGTGCGCATGCCAGCCGATTAAGACCGCCCAGCCTTAATGATTGGCTTTATCCAAGTCGTGTCAATCAGAGCGAAGAACGGCGCCTGCTCACCGCTATACTAAACTTCCTCGGGGCATCTGGCCTCCACTATTTCATTTTCTTTCGTAACCCATTGGATGTATCATACTTCTTTCCAATCCATCTCCCCTAGACACCAAATTCGCTAAAGCGCAACATGGCATCTTTGCATATCTTGTACATAAAATAAATGCGTGTCCACACCACCTTAACCACTTCCGGTGGAAGTTGCTGGGTATAGACAGTGGCGGCGGCAGCTGCCTTGAGGCTTTCGCTATTATCTGCGTCATTTAAATTAGCTACGCGTAACAGTGGTATATTCGTGTTATCGGTGACGTAATCTATCGATATATTGCCACTAGTATTGTGGCCACCAGTGTCCTTTTAAACCGATAATGTTTATTTTTGTTTAGTCTCTGTTCCGACTTTTTTAATATCCAAGATGTCTGATTGCCGCCGTGCGGCTCAACGCTCATTTAGCGTGCTTACACGTAAACTATAAAATAGAAGTCGACGCCGACAGCCTTAATTAGTAAAACATCTCTGTCCTACTATAAAAGCAGGACTTCACGCAACATCGTAAATATGCTGCGCTTAACGGCCTGACCGCTGGTAAATTGGCTTCACACTAAAATAAATTTCTCAATTTAGCACGGCTTTTGTAGCGTTGACACGCACACTCGGTTTAAGCCCGCAAAGCACAAAAAACTCCATCCCTTCTTTACACAAAAATGGCGGTTGATCTTTTCCTGCAAAAGGCGTATAGTTTATAAAATGCAAAGGTAAACCTCCAAGCTGTCAAAAGCGTGGTGAACTGGTCTTCCGTCAACTCTTATTTCTGCTCACAAAAGCAACAGAGGCACATGTTCGTCTTCCTGTCGTGTTATAGTGAGTTTTCTTTTTTGCGCCGAAATCATATGTTATGAACTAAACCAAGTGACTCACTCAGCAAACATGCAAACATACAAGAAAGGAAGCTACCTGTTCTTAGCATAATGCGCGGAACCTTGATTTACTTTCGACCAATCACCCACGGGGATACGTATCGTGTGTTGGAGCGGAGCACTTTTTTTCCCACCTGATGGACTGGGCCGCCTCTGTCTTGGCACCAGATGCCCCTGCAGATCTGTCCGACGAAATTATCTCTGGACAAGCCTATTCATATGCGTCGTAGAATTTGGTACGCGCTTTGCGATTTTCCTTCCTTGTTTTTTTTCTTTTGCCATCACATGAAACTGCATATTTATATAGCAGCGGCGTGTATATTTTGGCGTTTCTTATTCCAGTTATGACAACTCATACGAACCGCGATAAAATATTATTGGGCCTCTTCGACATCTTCACAGTGCAACAAAACTCGCGCCTAAATCTCCGACATTTATTGCTTGTCTCCGAGTGACTTGCGGCCAAGCGGGAAGTCGTAGCACCTGCTCATTCAACCTCAAGCACTGACGACCGTGTCTGATATTTCAATCTCTCTACACACAGCTTCCGCGCACGCACACGCAACAGTTTAATATGCGTTTGATGCTGCTGCGCTCGCATAAATAAACACCTCAAACGCCCAAAAATTTTTTACAGCGTTGACGAAGATGTCAAAACTTTACACTTACTATGTTCCTCCCTCCCACGGGGTGACCGCGCCGGGAAGCTGCCTAGCTCGTTTCTCAGCTTACCGGTGGATGTAGTGCCGCACCAAATGCTTGATCTCTTGGCGACATTGCCGAGGGCATCAAACGTATGGACTAGCCAAATATTCTTAAGATCATATTAACGGTTCCGGATCGCCCCTAAGAGTGAATGGAAGGGCAATACACTGGACTCAATACTAGGGTACAACTGAGAAACGCCGATACCTCATTAAGTGTATCACGAAGTAATTAACCCGGATGTCAGCGCGCGCGCGCGTTTTTTTTTTTTTAAAGAAAAGTTTGTGCCTAATTTCAGACATTGACCGCTTTTTCTCGCGCTGTTTTTTTTTTTTTTTTCGTCACTGCAGGCGTTTATTAGCAGATTATCTCGAAAAATCCTGGAACAGGCTTTTGTCTCCTTCAAATACTCGCACTAAGGCACTTTTTGCGCCGCGCGGAAGAACACCCGTCTGCGGTGATGAGGCCAAGGGTCAACTTGCCCAACTACTCTCCTTAAAATCAGACGTTCTATCAGTCCTTGAAGTGAACCAGAGAACAGTAGGCCGTTTGGCCTTACGCGCATGGAAAAACAACTAACGAAGCAGTGCAGGGAGACATGGGCTTTGCGTTTTTTCAAGTTTGAGAAGCGCAGAGCAAAATGTGTTTTGGGAGGCGGCTGAGAGCAATAGATCAACGTAGGTTTACAGCTAAGGTATTTAGGTACCTATATTTGAAAAGCGTGGACACGCAGTGGTTAAGAAAGACTAGAAGGCTAACGATGAAATACGGAAAGAACAGTGGGGAATCCAAAACAGCCAAGATAACCAAAAAAGAGGCAAGGCAGATTGAAACGAATAAATGGAGGGAAAAAATGGAAGCTAAAACGTCGTTAGAGATGTACAGGGCTGAGAAGATGAACATCAGAAAGGAAAATTTCTACGATAATTCCCAGGGCAGTGCTTTGCTTTTTGAGGCTAGAGCAGGTTGCCTGCGAACTAAGAGTTTTGTGAGGAAGTATTCACAAAATGATGGGGTATGTGTGGTCTGCGGAAAAGAAACAGAAAATATGCGGCACATAGTGTTAGAATGTGAGGGTATCCATCCAAATCTACATGAAGGGAATATTGGGCTTTCAGAAGCCCTAGGATTTAAGGGTATCACAGAGGAAGTTAACTTCAAGGCTCTCGAGGGGACGAAAAGAAGATTAGAATGCTGGTGGACGAAAAGCAGAGAGGGGAATATTGCCTAGGACAGCTACCACATGTAACAGGGAAAAAAAAGTATTTTATGGCTAATAAATTTTGTGCCTTCCCTAAGCGGCGCTAGTATTAAACCAAGAGTATAAAACAAGGGTATATTCGTCCTTTTTGGTAAGATGACACGTCATCACCCCGCTATACAGGGTATACCAATAGCAATCATCAATCATCATCATCGTTGTCGTTCTTGAGTTGTACCCCAGTATATCCCCCTGGTTTTACCTCATTCCTTTCCCGGCCGTCAGCCGCCCACCAGTGCAGGTTTCACGACGCGAAATGCGGGTGGCAGTTTAGAGGGGGAGTCACCCGCTTAGTCAGAGTCCGCACGAAGACTGCTCCCTACAAGCGCGATTTCTGAAACACTTGGAATAAACGTTATCACTCTTTCCTGAATATCTGGGAGCAATGCGAAAGCTATAGTTATTGCCAGTAAGGAGCGGCACTGCGTGATTTGCTCGTCGCAGCAGATATGCCCTCCGTTTCTGATCTGCTTTACAAGTAGCTTTTTTTAGAAGAGGCTATCAAATTCGTTCATCGTTGCAACTGAAGGAAAGCGGGCCCATTGCCGCGACATCGTTGTGATGACGTAATTTGAGAGGTAGAAGAACGCCAAGACCGAAAAAAAGATAAATATATTCTGAGCAAGTTTCTAAGATGGGCTATGTTCAGACTACCGACGCAAACCCATATCGTAATATAGACGTGAAATGACGTCACTCTTTAAAGTTATTATGGCAGTTGCGGCAACAGACTGAACCCGCCTTATCTAACGGGCATAGAGTCGTAATTTTTGGCTGAGTAACTTTACGACACCCAAATTTGAGTACTGGGCGTGTTGCTTGACTACACGTTCTGCAAGCATTTGATATTTCGAGAAAAAAAGTAGAAAAAGTGTTTCATGGTTCTTTCAAGGTCGCGGGTTCAATCATGGCCGCACGACACGGAGACGGAAAGCAAAAAAAAAAAAGCGCCCGTGTGTGTCGGCATTTTGGCGCACGTTAAAGATTCCCAGGTGGACCAAATTAATCCAGAGCCTTCTTCCACTACGTTGCGCCTCATAGCCTAGGTATATTTTCGACGCATAAATTTCAATATTTGAACGTTTTTTTTCTTTTGTCTTTCCCTTAAGGGGAGGGTCACGCATGTTTCTTTTACTGTGTAAACAACAGTCTTTGTTCTCCGAAAATGGCACGCTCGACTTCGTTGTTCGTTCGTATGTGCGCCACGGGGCTCACCGGTAACCGCGTAACATAAGCTAAATTTCCCACGCCTGACTGAAGCTTCGAGATTAATAACCGTCCAGAAAGGGGCTTTACAAAAACGAGCGTTGCAGCGTCATTAATAAGCGACTGCGAACACAGTGTGCGAACCGAGTGCCAGCCCGGCATACAACCGACCGAACTGCTCACGGAGAAAGTGTCAGCTGATGAGGGCTGTGTCCATTAATTCTCCAACATTGTATATAGTCTCGGTGCATGCTCTTTTGATGATTGTGGGGGTTTAACGCGCCGACGCAGCGCAGGCGATGAGGCGCGCCGTAGTGGAGGGCTCCGGATTAATTTTGACCACCTGGGGATCTTTAACGTGCGCCGAAATCTCGCACACACGGGCGTTTTGCTTTTCGCCTCCATCAGAAAAGCGGCCGCCGCGGCCGGGAATCGAACCCGCGACCTCGTGCTCAGCAGCGCAACGCCTTAGCCACTGAGCCACCGCGGCGGGTGGTGCATGCTCTTTAGTGGCTGTTCCCAAAGCGCTTGAAAAGGGCTGTAACGTCGCAACGTCTCAAGGAGAATACGCATTTCAAAGACAATTTCCAAGTGGAATGCCTCCCAGGTAATCCGTAAACAATGGAGACAAGGGCTAACAATAATTTCCAGCCACGAGCGGTAAAAACAAGTTCTAGCGTGTAGAGTCTCGGCTAGTCCGCATACTGAATGTAAACACTCGTAACAGCTCGACCAGAATTCTTGTCCGTCCAATACCCCGGAACATGTCCCTCCCCTCAACATCATGTGGGAAGACGCCTAGCCAGAGCAACTGCGCTAGAAAAACAGTACGGAGGACAAGACTACGTCGTATATACAGACGCGGCGGAATACGCGAGGTACGGGGTAAGATCGGCGGCCGTTACCTCCTCAACCGACCTCCTTTCCTGTCTGACGCTTCAGTTGTCGAACACCCAGCAGGCTGAAGAGACGGCTATCGCCCTTGCCCTCTCCCAGACAAAGGCCAGCGTAATTATTACGGACAGCCAAGCCGCCTGCCGAGCATACCAAGCAGGTAGGGTTTCAAGACAAGCGCTTCGGGTTCTCCTTCAACGGCCACCTCAGAAGCAGGTCACAATCATTTGGACCCCGGCCCACTCTGCTCTTCGCGGCAACCAGACGGCACACGTCCTGGCCCGAGAACTCGCCCACCGGGCACCGCAAGAAGAGTCGGAGCGAACCTGGCAACCGCTCCTCACATACGCCGACATCACCCAACATTATCGACTAGCGAGGCAACTCTATCCCCCAGTCACCGATCAGGCCACGAAAGAACAGGAAGTCATCCTGAGACAACTAGAGACTAATACCTACCCACACCCAACACGACTACAGGCCATCCACCCTACTCTTTACGATCCCCTATGTATTCACTGCCAAGCACCAGGCACGCTGTACCATATTGCCGCGAACCATACATTGGGTTTGTTTATTTGTGTTTTGCTTTTACCGCCCGGCTGCGCCGGTCTGTGTTATCTCTGCGCCAAGGGAAGCGCTTGTTCCATTCTTTCTTTCTTTCTTTCTGTTCCTCATGTGTTATCTGTTGTGATAGGGAGAGCATTCCGATCTAACGTGAACAGCCCAGAATAATCTTCTTGGATCTACTATGTTCTCGATGTGAATCGACGTTTCGAGAACCACGCGCGCCGAAAGATAAAAAGCCTGCAGTGCGGACGCCGGGGCATTCGATTCGACGACACTCGCCTGTGCAAGTCACTTTGTTGACCGCTGCTTCGCCGCCTCTGTATTCTTTTGAGTTGTTAGGGGAGCACAAGTTCGCTCCAATAAACGTGTTTCTCATTCAACACCACTGCATCGTCCTTGTCTTCGTGACATCTGGTGGAGGTGCTGGGTACGCACCCTTCATGCCCACTACAACCTCCGACGCCGAGACGCCGCGTACCAACCAGGGGATCGTGTGTGGGTTTGGACTCCCATTCGACGACGCGGACTCAGTGAAAAGCTCCTGCGACGGTACTTCGGACCCTACCAGATTCTAAGACGTGTTGGGCAATTAACCTACGAAGTGATCCCCAGTGGTGATTCCGGCGCATCACGACGACGCACGCGACCCGAAGTCGTCCACGTGGTTCGCTTAAAACCTTTCTACGGACGATGACGAACTTTTATTTTCATTTGTTCGGACTGTCGCTTATGTTAGCATCGGGTCGATGCACTCTTAGAGGGGGGGTAATGCCGCGAACCATACATTGGGTTTGTTTATTTGTGTTTTGCTTTTACCGCCCGGCTGCGCCGGTCTGTGTTATCTCTGCGCCAAGGGAAGCGCTTGTTCCATTCTTTCTTTCTTTCTTTCTTTCTGTTCCTCATGTGTTATCTGTTGTGATAGGGAGAGCATTCCGATCTAACGTGAACAGCCCAGAATAATCTTCTTGGATCTACTATGTTCTCGATGTGAATCGACATTTCGAGAACCACGCGCGCCGAAAGATAAAAAGCCTGCAGTGCGGACGCCGGGGCATTCGATTCGACGACACTCGCCTGTGCAAGTCACTTTGTTGACCGCTGCTTCGCCGCCTCTGTATTCTTTTGAGTTGTTAGGGGAGCACAAGTTCGCTCCAATAAACGTGTTTCTCATTCAACACCACTGCATCGTCCTTGTCTTCGTGACAATATTGTCTGGGAATGTCAACTGAACCCAGATCTTCCCCCCATCCCCAACCCCTCACGCGAGCAGTGGGAGAGTACGCTGACCAGCTCTTCTCCTGAAACGCAGCTTTTGCTAGCGGAAAGGGCGAAGACAGCCGGTCGTACCAACGGAGTCTTGGACTGAAGACCCCGACCAAAATATGCTCACTTCAACTGTGATTAAAGTTTCTCTCTCTCTCTCTCTCTCTCTCTCTCTCTCTCTCTCTCTCTCTCTCTCTCTCTCTCTCTCTCTCTCTCTCTCTCTCTCTCTCTCTCTCTCTCTCTCGCCCCTTAAACTTTGTCAAAATTTAAAAATCCATTGCCGATTTAAGGTGTGAGATTATGGCTAATAAATGAGGCACATTTTTTTTTCTTTTTTCTTTGAAACGAACAGAACAGGGTATACGCGGACATTAAACATCTTTACTCTATTTGTACTGTAGTTGCCGATTTAATTTCCGATTTAAGGTGTGAGATTATGGCTAATAAATGAGGCACATTTTTTTCTTTTTTCTTTGAAACGAACAGAACAGGGTTTACGCGGACATTAAACATCTTTACTCTATTTGTACTGTAGTTGTTTTTGTATCTGTATTTCAGCTGTATCTTTACTTTATTGCATAAAACATCTTTGCTGTATTTGGTGTACGACACTGGGTATCGAAGGAGTGGTCGCTAATATGCGCATCATTATTGAAATGAGAACTGTAAAATTGTTTTCCAATAAATGGAGCTTCACATAAAACCAATTAATACAAGAAGTTTGAAATGCATGCAGTTTTTTTTTTGTCGTTCGCAGCAATAAATGGTGAATACAACTTTGCCATCACAGCTCATCCTAAGTCAGGAAGTTTAGTTACAGCTAACAACCTCATCTATCGAAACTTTTCAAGAAAGGGATAAAAAACCCTGGGCCGGTGGCCATGGTCATCCTGAACAGCCTATTCAGGTCCACTGCAGGACAAAAGCCTCTCCCATTAAACTCCAACCACTCCTGTTCTGTGCTGCCGGAGTCCATTCTTTGCCTCTTATATTCCTTGCTTTCTCCCAACATCGAGTAATTGGCCTTCCCCTTCTTCTAGATCTCTTTCTCGGTATCCACTCTGTTACACTGTTGGTCCACCGGTGGTTCAGTCGTCTTTGTTCGCATTCGGAACGACGTCAGCCGCACGCAGCCGCAGAGTAGGGAGGACAAGATGAGTCGACCAGAGTTAAACGACTGAAACGCTTAAACCACAAACTTGCAGCGCCCATGAAACGTTGCAGTGTGAACCAATATCACATAAAGCGAACTGACCAATGATCATTGGCGGCGGCACGGTACCATAGGAGAAAAGAGTGCCGATACTCTGTATCATTATCTAGTGACGCTAGCCCAGCGCAATCAACAAGCCCGCGAGACGACGAGCAACGCTTTCCATTTGTAGTGGTTTACAACAGCTTTTCTGGTCATCCACTTTCGCAGAACGGAAGGGCGACCAATCTTTCTCTTTATTCGAACTATTATATCATCCACTCGAGTTCGTTCCCTTCTAAAAAGCTGGTTTCCAGTGCCTAAATGTTACTCTGATTATTCGTTCCATGGCCAGTTGATCGTACGCAAGTTTGCTTTCGAGTTGTTTAGTAATGCGCCAAGTTTCCGCTCCATATGTTATCGCCTGCAGGATGCATTGGTTGTAAATTCTTCTTTTGAGTGATACAGGTAGCTTACTTTTTCTTATTATGGAGTGCTTGCCGAAAGCACTTGGGCCCATGCCTAGTCTGAGCGGAATTTCTCTCTTGTGGTTGAAATTAGCTCTGACAGCCTGTCCGAGATAGATATACTCTTCTACTTGTACTAGCGTTTCGTTAAATAAGATAAAGAGGGTGCAGTACGCATATTTATTTATCATCCCTTTAGATTTATAGTCTTATTTATCTTTTGCCCCACGGCCTTCCTTTTGGCCGTAGTTCCTTTTTTGTAGGTGTTCCGCACACTCACTTAGCAAAACTATGTCATCTGCAAACCTCAAATCGCTAACGTATCACCCATTTATTCATAATCCTGCGTTTTCCCAGTCAAGCATGCTGAGTACACCCTACACATATGCTGTGATTAGTTGTGGCGTGATGGTATCTCCCTGTCGTACGGCCTCTTGAATTGGAAATTTGTTGCTTTGTTAGTGAAGAATTATCCTGCCCGTACATGATTTATATATGTCGTCTAGAAGTCTTATATAGGTCGCCTATATTCCCTGGTCTTTTAATGCTTCCAGCACAGTGCTGCAGTGTGTACTGAATCAAAGGCTTTTTCATAGTCTATAAATGCCACGTAAAGAGGTTGAGTGTACTCTGCCGTTTGTTCTATTGCTTGATTGACGGCATGGATGTGTCCATTACTGGGTATTTTTTCCTAAACCCAACGTGGTCTCTTCAGGTTGCGGGTATCCAGGCTGTTACTTATGCGGTTAACTATAACTATTGCAAGTCGTACCAATAAAATTCTTCTCATACGTAGTTTTTAACTAATGGGCACAGGTAGACGTGCGGTTGTAACATAAATTATCCAGTAATTGAGGGCTACCAATATGCCACTGTTTCGCGTTTTTAGTTTTTGTTTGGGAGGAAGGGGGCGGCATTTCGCTTCTATAAGGATTTCTCCTTTCACTAAGGGCTGACTGACCCATGTTCAACTGCTGTTCACATGAAAACCTTCTACACTGCAGTCCTCAAGGTTCTCACTTGTGTGTTTGCTACTACCCCGAAGATCTGCGCCAGCGGCCACTCCAGGTGGGCGCAGCCCGACACCTTCAACGCTCACCGCAGCGGCCCTCCTACTCGTCGCGGTGTAGCGCTCCTATGTTTCTATTGCACTTCTGCCAGCGACGGCCGGGGATAGTCGCGACGGTACAGCGCCATCTATTTTCTGGGCTAGTTGCTTCGGAAGTTGCTACGGTATTCTTTAGCATTGCTGCACCCGCTCACGTTAGGGCAGAAGCGTTTTCTCATAATGTGCGAAATAAATCATTCAGGACAGCATCCTTTGTGTTGAACTAAACATACAAGGAAAACAGCACTTACGGGTTGCCAAACTACAAAAAAAAAAGCACCCACGCGACTTTGCTCGAGTTCTTCTCACTAAAGACCGCTCTTTTACCAGCTACTCGTGCATCTATCTGAATACGATGAACGCCTAGCGAGTTCAAAACGAGTTCCCCCTTCCTTCTCCAGGTAGTTTACGAGGCGCTCTGAAGAAAACACCAGTATGCTGTGAACGTGATGTTTGCCGTTTATATGTATGAAACATTTTCTGATGTTTAGTCACCCAACACCTGAAACATAACTGCGCTCGTTGCACAGCGCATTTTTCGCGGCTTTCGTTTGCTTTTAAAGGAGCCATGAAGAGAAAACACAAGTTTGGTTCATTCGAAAGATTGCCTCGTTAGAACCATACAGACACCACTTTTAACACAAACTTCGCTCAAATAAGCCACATAATTAGGAAAAAAGGGAATGACCATGCGACCCACCAGCTCATTTCTCGCAACAGAACCTATAATGTCACATGAGAATGCTCTGTGATTGGCGGAGGCCGGCAAAAGCAAACGCAAGTTAGGAAGGGCTTACCAGTTTGCATAGTGAGCTATATGCCCGTTAAACATACTGCACATTCCTTTTATGACACTAAGAACGGTGGAGTAAACGGTTGAAGTTCCGAACAAGCACGCAAACGTGTACGCCAATGCGTACGAAACTACCGCCGGCCGAGCTCGACATCTCGCCATCGCGTAGACGAATTTTCGGGTTCGAGGCTCTTCGGGGCCAATGAACCGTTTCAGCACGTACAGCCGCGACCTTGCTTGGTATCTTAATCCCTTGACAGGAGGTTGGCCGTCATATCGCCAACCAGCAAAGGTAAAAATAGAAACGAGGGGAGTAAGGAACAGCAAGCAGCGACGAGATAGTGCCAGTCGTCGCAGAAGTTTCCGAATGGTGTTGGCTTGCTGCTGTCGTTACGAGCTCGTTATCAGTTTACAACCACTGAAAACCTCAGTTTGTTCGAGTACTCCACAATGAAATTTCGTTGCTGCGTTTTGAAATGCCCATGTAGTACGGGCAAATCGTCGAGGGAGTGCGACATTCCCACCGGTGAGGAGATCTCCTTTCGTGTGCTGCCCAACGACGAACCTCGGCGAAGCAAGTGGCTATGTTTTGTGAACTTTACAAACGGAGGAGAAAGGGAGCTAAAGTAGCTCAAGGAAGTACGAGTGTGCTCGCTTCATTTCCGACGAAGTGATTACGGCAGGGACCCTTACGTTAGCTCACTCCTGGGACATACTGGCGCTCGTCGCCGACTTCGTCAAATCGCCGTCAAAGCGCTCTGAGCTTGGCAAAAAAAGTACCGTACACACCGCGCATTGACGCTCGTATCTTTCTGGTCGGAGCAGAGAGCTCGCGCGAACGGCTTTCCATACACGACACCGGCCAACTGGCATAAGCGATACTGCTACTGAAATTGAACTATTATTAACCGTAATAAAAATACCACACATACGTACCAGTCTGTATTCGTCCGTCGCGACGGGGCTGACGAGGCAGCAGTGCCGACGGCTGGGCGTTCGTCTGTTGTGGCCACGGAATGGTCGCTTTCCGGTCCGTCCGCGTATCCCACAACTCCTGCCGCTCGTGCACTTAGAAGCATTGAGCGTTCAAGTCGTGTGAGGTTGTTAAATGCAAGTCCGAGCTTCTCGGCGGGAGTTTTGTTCTCCGGATCAGGCGATTCCATGACTAGGGCTGCGGGTGCACTAGGTTTTGCTAGTATTTTTAAAATGGCCGCCGTCTCGGTTTCGGCATGAGTTCCGGTTCCTGTCTGACTCCCGCGTGTGGGTGCTATATGGAGTCGACATACTAAGTATCTGTTTCATGGACCGGCCCGTATGACGCCTTTGGTCGCGCCGCGAAAAGTGCAATTTAGCAGGGGGATTTAAAATTTTGGCTTATATTGCCTTATTTCTCAGTGAATAGAGCATCGTTTGCTTCCGGGAAAGTGCTTGGGGTACAATGAAACACCTAATCTTTCGAATAAAACGAACTTTTGTTTTCTCTTCATGGCTCCACTAACTGCATGCCTCCAAAGTACAGAAGTTAAAGGTGCAGCTTTTGTCCGAATCCTTAGTTTGGCGACAAGATACATTACCATTTCAGCTATTTATGTGACCAACCGCAACCATAGAGCTTGTATTGCGGCATTCGCATGTTTGCGACAACTTCCAATGTACACGCACTAAGGTACGCGTGGAGAGTGGTGAAAGGGGGGGGGTGCAGTGCCCCTCTCCCTCAAAGTTTTCGATATGACTTGAGGGATGAGGTCATAGATGAGAGCACGCACGGATGAGGCCACTAAGTTTGCCTATCATAAAATAACGAAATAACGGCCCCCATAATAACCTTTATATCTGAGCCCATGCACCAAGGCGATGGTAGAGGTGACAGGTACGCTGTCACCACGATGGTCGTAGCAAAACAATATAGTAATCAGCTCAGTATAGCCCAGCGAAAACTAAAAAAACGACCATAAGTAGTACATAAGCAGTCATTTGTAAGCGGATGTAACTCGGGCGTGTTAATTATCTCTGCAAAAATGTTTTCACATCTGCACAGGATATTAGGTTAGCTAATTCTTGATAAAGGACTTAATTGATTTTGGGATGGGCCCCGGCCGACTAATCCAGGTTGAGATGTATTAAATTTTGTCTTTTCAAAATGCGCAATCTTTTGCGGCATTATGCATCTGAAAGACGGAAACTACAATTCCGAAATGCAAGATTGCACTCTGTATATAGCGGCTCCTGTCCCCGAGTCCGGTGACAGAAGCTAATAATGCACGCTCCGTGCAAAGAGCATGCTCGAAAAGTACAACACGTTGTACGCGGAAAGGTGGCCGTTGCATTAATGGTCAATCACAAGTTCATCTCGTCTTCGTCAGCACTTCCGTCTCCGGTGCTCCGCAGACGAAGAACAAAAAGAAATCTATCAGAAACCCATACTCGCATCCGGTCACTCCAGTTCCATTCGACATTAAAAGCCCCGTAATGCGACAACCTGTCTGGAGAAAAAAAAATAGATGCCACAAAAGAAAGTACCAGCGTGCGGGAATGTTTGGTTAGAAAGTTTCGGCGTAGTTTGTACGCACTCAACAAAAGCAACGACGACACCGGGAGCAAAGCGCCACTTTCGGGCGGCCGCCGGCGCGCGCGCGCGAGCGCGCCTTTTTTTTTTTTTGGTACTGCGCATGCGCGACGCCCACCTCGCTCCCTTTCTCCCCATTTAGCGTCGAGTTTCCCCGTTTCCCTTCCGGCTGCGTCACTTCCCTCTCGGCGGAAACCTCTGCATCCTTCTCCTTTCCCTCACCCGGCAGTTTCGGGAAGGAGTCGGACCGTTCTCCCTCCCTGCTTCCCCTCTCCTCTCCTCTTTTCCCCTCTCCACAAAATCAACAGGGCGGGTCACACGGGGAAGGAGGGAGGCGAAAAGCATTCTAAAACTGGGCAAAAAGGCCGGCGCGTTGGGAGAGCTTGGCAAGTTGCCTAGGGTCTCGCTCGCGTGCTGCCGTGCTCGTCCGTCTGCTGTCAACCAGAGCAGACGACACAATCCGTCTGCCTCGCACAATACGGCCAGCTTGTTCCTGTTGCAGTCATCGCACTCCCGCAGAATTTTAGCGTAGTCAACCTCTGGGTGTTCCATTTGTTTAGTCTCGGGTTGACCATATCCTGCTCCCAACAGCGCCCCTAATTTTTTTATCGGCACCGTAGGTTCGTAGTTTTCCCTGGTCTCTCGTCTGCACCCCTCGACTTTTCTGTGAGCAGGTTGGAGGAGTTGTTTGCGGACAAATAACTGGGGGAACAGGCTAAGAGGGGAGGAAGCTAAAGTTTGCTGAAACAACCACGTGCAACCAGAAATGGGGTTTTCTCTGGCCCGAGCGCTTGCGACTTCTCTCCTCCTGACCGCCGTGCTCCTGGACTTCAGCCTGGCAATGTCCGGCGAGGATTCTTGGAGTCTCCGGGGAAAACCCGGACGACCCACGTCTCAAGAGAGTCTAGAAGAAGACGACTCGGTTTTCGCGCCTGCCGCTCAAGCATCCCTGGGCGGTCTTCTACATGGGAGCTCTCCCTTGCGGACGCCCACTCGTCTTGATGACGTCATGGTGAGTTGCTTCTCGTTCCTACTAGACGCTTATTCGAGTTCCATGCCTGCAGGTCTACGAGGACGCGCGCAATTAGTGATGCTTGTTGCAGAGAATTTTCACTATTTTGGAGGATTTCTGGCTGCAATTTTCCCCAAAGAGAAAAAGTAAATCTTCTCTAGATGTAGAAAATTTTAAGATTCGCTGAGTAAAAATGTGAAATGTTAGTAAACTGGATATCGCATCGTTTATTCACAATAAGGCATTGCGAGGGCATGTTATGAATGAATTTTAAGCACAAAAAGCCTAAATGAACGAAAAATACTTTGCTGTCTTTTTATTTAGGCAGTTTTAACGTAAAGCGTAAGTATGCAAGTCAAGCATGCTGCTCGGTACAAAGCTTGAAATGCATATAATCAGCATGAAAGAATTCAAATGCTGCTGAACATCGCAACTAGTGGAATTCAGTTCACGTATAACTCTTAACGGCATCTGCGTTGGCAAGGCTACCTAATGTGGAAGTTGGCAGCGCGGCCGGACGCATTAAACCGAACAGGAATTCATATAAGAGAGCACTCAGCTGTAAAAAGAATGTGTATGAAAACACTCAAGTATTTGTTGAGATACCCGCGAGGAAAAGGGCTTCAAATATAAAATTTCTGCAATTAGAAATTGCAGTTGTTTTTCGGCGGCACGACACATCACTGCTCGTAAGTACAGTTCAATAGAAAACGTGCTCGTATTTAAAAAATACCCCTGCCTTCTTCTACTTCAAGTACGAATGAACATTGGATTTCCCCCCACGAGAAAGGCTAAGCAGCAGGAGGCACTTTGATTCTGTGTAAAGTACGCTTCTGATCAATGTAAATGGAGACGGGAAACTTACGTTTCCTCGGGAAGTTCCAAAATTAGCCCGATGACGCACAAAGCCAAGGCATACCGAGTAGGAACGCTGTCCAGGCTCGCGTTAAACCTCATTAAGTTCCCGTTCAAACGTCTCTTTGTGTCCTGTCTTCGAAAAGAAATATCGCTAAGGTAAGCAAACGTGAACTTTGCATATCAACAGATTTCGACAAAGTGGAGACCTACTGTCAAAGTGCGCCTCCTTCAATGAGTTCTCCCATAAAACTTCTCTTCGACAAATTAGGTGATTATGCTGCCGGATGGGGAAGTGGGTAGAGCCTGCCACACGTCACAGGATTACCAGAAGCATATATATATATATATATATATATATATATATATATATATATATATATATATATATATATATATATATATATATATATATATGTATATATATACATTGTAGAGGGAGGGGCTCACATAAAAGCAAAATAAATGACAAAAGCACGCGCAACGTGTTTAACGATTGTACACACAAAAATATACAATAATGTTTAAAAAACCTGGTAAAGCAAATGCAATAAACGCAGCCGAGTTCCATAAACCCTTTACGTCACTAGGTAAACATAAACAGTTTTTTTTTTGCTTATTTTGGCCATGGCTAGGCAGTAACGCGATTGCACATAAGAGATACCTTTAGGTATCTGTATTTTTGTTGCGAGATGCATTTGCGTCATTTGCGAAATGTGTTGTCATCGCACTAATGAAATACTTTCAAGGTATATCGAACGTATCCCAATGCATGGTCAGGCATAAGAATCTGGTTATCATTATTGACCGATTAACTTACGCGTTTTTACCGCGGTGATCGCATTTGACCTCGAGCAAAGATTGTGAAACTGTAAAAGTCTTCCACTTTGCGGTTTCCATTTCCTTAGAGAGCAACCGATCTTATTCCGTGCTTTCGCACTATTTCGTTCCCTCCGTAAAATTAAAAAAATATCGTCACGGTCGACAACATTCAGACTAGGAAGGAAGTATTTCACACGAAATTGTGCTGGTCCGTAGCGATAAAAAGGCGCCTCTGGTTCACGAACCTTCCTAGTTCAGACTAAGCTAGAGCTGTTGGAAAAGAGCAACCCTTCTAAATAAGTTGGTTCCACTGAAACATAAGTATACTGCATCTAACGCTACCAAACTCTTCTTATACATGATGGCGCCATAAAATCGCTGAGAATTCATTTGTGTCCGACATTTTGACTTGTAATCAACAGCTCGTGTCGTACATTGCGCCGTCGATAAATATATTTCCAGAAGATCACCATGCCGCAGAAATTTAAACTGATTTTGAAATCGGCATTTTTTTCTCTGTATTCGCGTGTACGTTTCTGTTTTAACGGAATTACCTCTGAGAAATCTCATTATTAAGGCGTTGCGCTGGTGAGCACGAGGTCGCGGGTTCGACTCCCGGCCGCGGCGGCCGCTTTTCTGATGGAGGCGAAAAGCAAGAACGCCCGTGTGTACGAGATTTCGGCGCACGTTAAAGATCCCCAGGTGGTCAAAATTAATCTGGAGCCTTCCACTACGGCACGCCTCATCGCCTGCGTTGCTTTGGCGCGTAAAACACTGCAATCAATCAAATCATAAATCTCATCATGTCAAAAAAATGTATCTCAGTTTCTGTATTTGACGTTTTCAGTAGCCGTAGCGCAGTATTTCTATTCCGGGATAATTTTGCTGGTGTCTCTGCTAATCCGTGATTCTGGCGTATCACTGGGATGAAGGCCATTGAGCCCCATTTGAAGTTGTTAACCGCTTAGGGACTTTACGCTGGGCTTTACGCAGCGATATAAATGACAGAAAAAAACATTTTTTTTTTAAATAGCGGCGTCCGGCCACTACCATTTGTGCAAATATTTCCCAAAGGTGAACCTTACCCAGTGCAAAAATGAGGTGAACCCGAGCTGGGCGGAAGGTGGAAGGATTGACTCAAATACAAAAAAAAAGGCTTTGTCAACCAACGTTGAAGTGCAACGGAGTTCAGTCGTTTCTTCAATTTGCAAAATTACGGGTTCGCGAATTTAAAATAACATGCGTATTTCAGTCTCATCGCGTGAACTAACGGAGAAGTCCTTAAACAACGATTATTTACACTACTGCGATCTATCTGGGCTTTACAAGACATCCCTTTGCTGAACTTTGTGAGCATCACAAAAAAAAAAAAAAACATAGACAGAGTTCTGTAATAATAACATCTGTTTGAGGGCAAAAATTATTTCTGGCAGGTACGCACGCAATCGGTGAGAGCAACTAGAGAGACAGGGCTCAAAACAAAACCATTAAGCCCAATAACGAGGAGGAACGCTCCCGAGAGGCTATATTTGAAATCATAACGGGTTCCTTTTTGTGAAGGTGATACAGTTGAAGACATAAAAGCACACATCGTGACCAAATAACTCAGAGTGCTTTCTTCGTACAAGTGCCAAGCCAGCATACCACTTGGCCCACACGTTTATTCGAACAGCTTTTACTTTGTATAGATTTCAGGGCGGCGAATCGATAAGCTTGGAGCTGGTCCTGTTTGTGACGTGTTTACAGCACTGAAGAGTAAAACGCGGAGGTGTACTTTTCTGCGAGAATACGCACCCATGTTTAGCCTGTTTTGAGCCGTTTCATATCGCAGAGGAAGCGAAATTCTCCACCTAAAACTATATTTCTGCCAGCCAATGTTTTTTGTTCAGGCAAGCTTTGCACCGTTTGATATGTTTTAAAGAAGCCGCTTGGCAGCCAGCGCTATACTCATACATCATAGAAACACTTTGAAAGAGCTGTTAGCCCAGTGTAAACAATGGTACTATAACCACTTCCGTTCACAGAAACTAGCTCACGCGGCTCCCGGATCTGTGCGCGTTGTGCCGCAGATCTGAAACAATCCATGTTAACGGTTTAGTCTGCATCGGCGATGGAATATTGCACTTGAAGTGACCTTTCCAGCAGTCTTCTCGAGTTGCTTTTGTGGGTGTGTGGGGTGTGTAGGTGTGCGCGCGATTTTTTTTTTGCCTATAAAGAATTCGCTGTGACGTAGGTCTTCACCGCAATTCAATTGTCCCTATTTCTTAGCTTTTATTACGTATCCGCAACAATATACGCCAATATTTGCGCCGAAGATACCGGCTTATATCGTATTATCATGTGCCTCGGAGGCAGGGCTCATTTCATACACGCATTCGTCTACTGCGAAGACTTAATGTCAACTCTGATTACAACGCAACTACGATATACACTTTGCAGTCGAAATAGAACAGAGGCGGCAAAAATACCCTAGATTCATTTTTTAGAGCTCTGGTTGCAGTAGGAAAAAGTTCGGTAATTAATGCCAATAAATCTTAGGTTGACGGGTGCTTTTTTCTAGGCTCGTGTGAAAACTTGAGGCACATAAAGGCTTTTACGCCACCATTCACATTCGATGCAGCGCTATAGTTGACAATCCGCGCTAGGTTTTTTATTCACTAGTAGAATTCTTATTACTAAATTACTATTACAAATTTTCACTCTACGACGACGAGGCTGGGTGGCGCGTTGCCTGGGCGGATGAGCACCTTGTACAAAGAGTAAATACATTCTTAACGACTACGATGGTTAGTCACATCTGTAACAATATAGCCCCGGCACATTGCGTGGGTTATAGATCTTTTATTTCTCTTTCCTATTTTGTAGTAAATGTGGAAATCGACAGTAAATATCAATAGGTATGTGGTTTGTTTACTTATGTTGCCAGATTTCAAATTTAGCTGCATTTTCAGAGCACGCGCTTTTATGAAAGCGGGGTCTGCTGTCATCGTGAGAACACCGGCCTGGCGAAGCTACCTTTCGGCGCAATTTAGCTGTTAGATGTATTAAGTCACAAATATATTTTCTTCTCATTTTTTTTGTTTCGCTTCCTTGATAGCAATGGCGAATTCGAAAACCGAGCATTTCAAATATGTTGTGCACCCAACGAAATTAACGCGTGCGTAATAATAACGGAAGGAAAAATTCGGTTAACGTAAATGGGAATAGCTGTTCGATGTAGGGAAACCAAAAATATAATTTTGAAATACTAACCTCAGAGAGTACTCCAAATCCGCCCTCCCTCCCTCTTCCGGAAATCCTACAACTCTGAACTGTAATTAGTGCATAGCAGAGACAAATTTTCAGCACGCATTTTTGGGCACGTATTTGGTAATCCTGCCAGCACGCTTGGCACCACTTCCAGAAAAATTATGACCATGAACATTTAGCTCACTCGACACAAATTGCCAGAATGCTGGGTTCCTGTTGAGCGTGAATAATGAGTGCCACGAGGTATTTAATTAACGCGTTCCACTCCACTTGGAGATCATCGCATCGAAGTTCATCCACGCATGAGTTGTTATTAGCTGTTATGCTCTATTAAGGTGAAGGCGCCGGGGCTTATCCTGTCCGGGTTATTAACATTTGGCATTGTTTATTCTTTTACACCAAACCTGCTAGCCTTTTATTTTTAACCATTTACGAAACCAAATTTTTTGGTGTGTATTCGTATGCGAGAAAAAAATCTTCGCATCGTTACAGAACTACAAAGCTGCACATACCAGCCGAGCTGCATTAGATAATTTCCGCTAATTTTCTGACATTACGGTTAATGTTATACGGTTAGCTCTAACGATGTTAGTGGATAGCCGGAGCTTAAAGCACAGGGAGCGTGATCTTGCTAGTATTAGACAAGGCATTCCCGGGATTTTCCTCAAATTAGGTCAAACAATCCGCTTTGAGGTCTAACGACATAAATTGATGAGCACCCCCGGCGTGACGTACAATAAAGCTCAATGTTGCCACTGCCTACTGTTAAAGAGGCATAAAGAAAAAATGCGAGTTTGCTTCATTAAAAGGACTGGTTTATCCCGACAGCGATCAGGCTGAACTTGTCGCTAGCTTAAAAGACATATTTTAGAAATTAAACAGTACAGGTGAAGCTGTGGTGACTTCCCAGCCAGTTTCCGTCGATTTCTCTCTGAAGTTGCACAGTGTTGTTCGTGAAAATGGCGGTCGCCGCCAAAAAACACGAGTGGGCGATTTTCAGGGGCCTCTATAGTTCCGCTTGATCGCATAACTTGAACGCCAACGTGCATTTACTACGCTGAAGTATATGCTTTTAGCTCTGTCCCATATCATCTCACACCTGCTCATTATACTACTGTAGAGGGAAACTTGAAATGCTTTCGATATTTCTTAAGTTTTCTCTTAGGTTAAAAATATGAACGAATCTCACAATAACACGTAAGACTTGAAGGTAGCGAAGCTTTACTCAACCTTCACGACCATTACTTAGGTACTCGACCTTTACTCAACCTTCACGGCCACGATTGTAGCCGATTTGCTTCTTCTTCGCTGCCGCAACGACCTTTACTCCATCATTGTTGCTATAAGTGTGAGCTTGTTTCATTTTTTTGGAAGTGATAATTCGGACATCACCGTGGAGGGGCGTACGCTATGGCATGTCTTTCTCGTTTGGAGCAAGTGTTGCCACGATTACGGCGAGCGCTGGGGTCTTTCCCATTCCGAGCACGTCTTGCCAGGAGAACGGCGAAGGCTGGAGTCCTTTTTTTTTGCCTATCTTGGCCAATCTTCCTAACTGAGTATGCTTGCCATGACAAACGTGCGCAGACGACGCTGGGCAGTCGTCGCGAGACACGGACGCACGAGCACTAGATATTTTCTGGCTTTTTTTCACTGCCGGGTGGTCGGCGTGAGGCCCGCGCTCACGTGCGCGTGCTGTGAAATTTCTTGATATTTTTAACTGCGGACACAAAAAAAATTACGGTCTGCTAAACAGCTTCGCTGTTAGAAGTATCTTTTGCGGGTGGGATGGAGCTGAGTGAGTTACAGAATGCCAGTTTTTTCAAAGTGAACAAACCTATTTTGTTTTCATGACCCCTTTTATCGCAACAAGAGCTTTTTGTCCAATGCTTACTTCCCGGAAGTTACATTCTGCGCGGGTCCTAAAACTAACCCGAAGTTACATTCCAAGAGAGCAGCACGCACTCGTAATGGTCAATGCTTTCTCCGGAATTATCCTTTTCGATAGAATTCTAACACTCACACAATGCGACCACCGCCGGCTTTTAAAACAGACATGAGAACGTTATGCAAATTCAGTTTGCATTGGTCACTCGACAAGGTTATGTACCAGCGGTTATTGTCGGAGATTTTATTGCTGAAGGGAACCCAGATAAGCAGAAATCGTTCTTAGCCTTCAACAAGGACAACTTCGGACTACAGTGGTACAAGCACCCCAATCAACCAACCACGGGATGGTAAAAAACAAAATCGAGCACATGAACTACCTCAGAAAGCTGTACTTATGTGAGTGGTCGGTCTACTAAAAGTCAGTTGAGAGTTTGTGCTAGTGCGGTTTCACCTTGTGTGTGTTTGTTTATTTTTGCGAAAGCCCGCTCTCTTTTACCAAAGAAGCACCAACTCGCCCAACGACTGGTTCTGGTAAAGATGGCGATAATGTTTGGACTCAGCCTTGTTCGAGAATGTAGCCAAAATCGTTTCAGAACCCATTACCATCTACCGCCGCAACCGTAATGCCGTTTTCCCTGCCATTACTCTACAGCCATAAAGCATTGCATGTACTCGCATCAGGATGGCAAGTTGGGCTATTTGGTTCATCGTGACCATATCGAACAGGCAGCGCAAAAAGGACGGGACAAAAGAAAAATTAAGAATCGCTGTGTCGTCGTTAATTCTTCTCTTGCCCCGTCCTTTTTGTGCTGCCTGTTCGATATGGCTACTCGCATTAGCAGTTGCAGTGCTTTGTGGCAGCTCCACTGGACATTCACATTTGCAGGGCCGGAGAGGGACTCATTTTTTAGATGCGAAGCATCGCATGCTCGGGGCTGTGTCCCTCCCTCCCTCGTTGTCCGCCGTCCGCACTCTACTGCGCATGCGCGTCTCTTCAGCGCCGTCAGCGTTTGGGCTGACGTCAGCGCAGTCCACTATAAAAAGAAATAGTTAGGCGGTGCCTGGTTTCGATCCCACGACTCTCTGGCCGCAACGGGATGCACGTGGCGCTCTTCCAACTGCGCTACAAACCGTTTTTTTTTTCTTTATTGCATATTCAACAAACAGTCACGTGAATGTCTACGATGCTGGTTTAAAACACATCAGTGTCGGTTTAAAACCCGCTCACCGAACTTTGGTGGGCGAAAACTATCATAAACATCGAAAGAAGACAATTCTTCCAATATGAGTAACCGCGTAAGCTCCGCGCACTGCATATTAATTACTTCCTTCGCATACTGACATTCTGAGCAAAGTACTTCCTGACAGTCTTCGCGTCAGCATCAGAGTGGCGCGCCGCCATACGAATCAGCCAGATGGCGTGTAGGCCCAAAAGCATAATCAGATCGTACGGCACACTGTCATGTTTGTCTACTGGAATGAAACTGATTCCATGCGGTGTCACAGGCAAGTCTTTTTTCAGGGTACGCTGAAGGACGTCCCAAAAAAAGACGGCATCCCAGCAGTCTAGCAAAACGCGGTCTATTGTTTTGGGGGTTTTTACACAACAGACAAACTGTTGTCCATGGCACAAACAACCCTTTTTCAGCCATCCAAGTTTTGACTAGAAGAGTTCCCGAATGAAGCTTAAAAGAAGAATGTTTTCATACATGCCGGGACTGCCATCTCTTTGTGACGGAGCGCGTGCTACGAACGCGCCTTATGTCCTTCACTCGTTCAAACTACGTCGAGAAGCTAATGATACAACGAAGGCACGCGAAGCTGAGCGTCAACGTAAACGACGAACTGAAAACTAATGGGAACTTCAGTCGACCCCATGGCTGCTTCGCTTACTCAGGGTTGCCCTGCGGGAAGATGGTGTAATTTTTTCACAGGGTATTGTTTTCTCTGGTGTTTATTTAACCTTTCTCTCGCATGTCGGTGCACCAAATTGGTGACAAAGTAGACGATCGGTTGGTTGTAGCGGCTCGTTCCCACAGGGCTGAAACTCAGAGAGAGAAACGGTGACGGCGTGCTGTACAGAGCGGTACATTTGAAAGGGGTACAACACGGGTGCAGCAGCAACAGACCCGACAATGTGAATTGGCTCTCTTTAAGTGGGATGCAGTTTTATATAGAACATGGAATCATCGCCGTGGCAATAAACCACGTACCACACTGTCCTTTCACGCACAAACACGCATTAGGGTCCACCACGCCTTGCCTGATATTTGAAGTACATTTTCAACTCACGACACCCACTGCGGGAACATGGGTTTCCTTTATTAGACATTTTAAAACCGTTTTGGCCATAATTTTCTTTACAGATTGAAACGAACCTTGTTGTTTTTCTAGATCGCTCAATGATCGGGGATTATTCGAGGCACAACTTGTACTTTCTAGTCTTATGGAGACTTCAGTGTCGTCTTCCTTCAGAAATGGGTAGCCCATCGTCAGACATCGGAGCAGAATGTCGCGTCATATCCACACTTGAAGAGAGATATATTGATTGTTTTCCGGTTAAGGAAGGTGCTGTGTGATGCAATATAATCGGTACAGCAGTCCTCTCGATGAAGTCTTTTCTAATCCAATCCAACAATGACCATTCGCCCAAGGAACGACAATGTGTGGCTCCCTTTCCTGTTAGTCCGGTGAGGATTCATATGTACGTTTGGTTATGTACGACCACAGCCATCGGTCATCACAATGTTAGGTGCCTTTGCAATTCCTTCGAACGAGTAACTAGTTCAAAGTTGTTCTCAGCCTATTTCGTAATCGCGCGTTGAATGCGCGAATAATTGCTGATTCCCACACACATGAAATGCCTTTGTAAGGTTTAAAAAGACGAAACCTGCGAATAGCAATAAAAAGGAGTGCGAATGACTTCACTTTTTATTTCAAATTGACAGAACCGAGTTATCATGCGGTGAGTTAAGCTGCGGTAGAGAAAAAAAATTATACACGTTCCACTCAATGTGAAAGCTGTCGGAAGTGCAGAGCAGTGATTCGCTATAATGGGCTGTAGCGCCGTTATCCGCTCACTGCTACCACCTAATGCAATTCAAATTTCCCGCCTTCGCAGTGCTCGCGCGCCCCCTGCCCGAAACTGCGCCAGCGGGAGTCCTGTACTTTTTGTGCTTGTTTTTCCACTCGCACGTGCCGGCGTTGCACTGCCACTTTTTTTCGCTCAAATATTGTAAAAACCAATCCAACGAGCGTTCCTAACTACATGAACACGGGCGCTGCCCCATAATTACGTATATTTTGCCTCAAATGTACCCACAGTTTCCTTTGCGCCAAGCAACGGGGAGATGGGTGACAAGCCCCAGCGGTTCACGAGTTTCGAACGCTTACAGCTATATAAACCGCTTGGCTTTCGAAGCCTTTGGGTTGCGCCGCCACGACAGCCGCCATGACGGAACGCCGTGGGGCTGTACTTAGTTCCAGCGAGCGAGCTACAGCGACAAGGCGAGACCTGAAAGTATTCTGAACTTAAAAGTGAGATAGCAGCGAAGTTATATGCTAACTTTTGCATTTACTGCTGACTTGAAAGTTTCAAGCGACCTGTGCCCAGTGCGGATATAGGTTTCTGCACGTGTAACTCGTCAGCTCAGCGCTCCGGCTTTGAAGTCGACGCACCGTTCCAGCAATCAAGACAAGCAATTGTGCCTTGAACGGCACTTCCTAGATTGTTCTCTTTCGGCGAGCGCCACGTTCCGTCTATCAACGACATTCTACAAACCCGGAATTCGATATGGGCGAGGAAATTGTTTTCCGCTGTTTTTGTGGAGGCAGGGATGTTGCGCTTGCGGAAAGCGTCTCAGACATTTTATCGTAGTGGAGACCCCGTTTCGTAAATTCCGGCGATATCGCTTACGATGGTTCCACGTTATGAAACCTATAGCCTGCACGTGGCTACATCATCAGGGTCAAAAGATGTCGCTTATGTAACTGAATTTCAATTTATACTGTGTTACACACGCAGACGTTACGTTTCAATGAACTGTAGATTTCGTTAGGCGCTGATAACCTGAGACTGTCCCGGACGCTACTGGAAGCCCCGTGAAGTGCTTGTCAAAGTGAGGGTCCGATGCCGCATTGGTGTACGTGGACGCTGGGGCCATTCGCTGCTGTTCTCCAACCACTCGCCGGTGCCTCATCACGACGTCTAGGTATTGCGGAGCGTGAGCACATCTTCGTCCTCGCGTTCGTGTTTGAATGTCAGCGCGAAACCCATGGGCCTCCGACTTGGCCTGAGTGAGGAGCTTTATCAGGAGGTAAAATGTGGTGGGATCAAGCTCCTAGAGAGACGTGTGTGGCATATGTGGCTTTACGCAGTCCGCATGTTTAGTGGAGGAATCACTTAGTTGGCTGCGGTGAACGTAAACTTGGCCCAGTTCATAACAGTTCCAGTCAATTTTTGAAAACAAAATTCGTGACGCAAGAAACAAAGCAGTACTGGTATGAATTTTGGCATAATGGCCGGTCGACGGAAAATTGTAGCGTGGGCGAAATAACTTTATTGCAGTTTTTTATTTTGTTTAACGCCACAGAAAAATGTTCTTACACTTCACTTCATGCAGAAAAACAACAATACAAATATTGCTCAGAGAGCAAAAAAAAAACACAACGCGCAGGGAAAGGGAAAACAAATAAGCTCTGTTTGCTGTCCTTTTCTCTTTCCGCTGTCCGTTTATTGCGCTGCGAGCGTATTGTTTACCAGCTCACCGGAAACCTCACAACCTAAAAGCCGGTAGTACGTGGAATAAACATGCCCGCAAGGACTTCATTCAGAAACAAGAAACAAATAAAAAAAAAACAATACGCTAGTAGTCACCGGTGCATTTGAGTGAATGCAACTCACTTATCGATTGTAGTCTCGGAAACATTATGCACGAAAACACAGCTTGAATCCAACATAGTTGGGATTCGATGAATGAACGACGAGTCAACAAACCTATCCGACACGAATCAGACTAGTATATTGCTCAGGGAACTTAGTCGGCAGTAATCGGAATAGCTTACTGTTCAGTATAGCCAGTGCCTGCCATGTTTTACCTATAATCTCGTACAAGTGAAAGGGCGTTTTAGAGGAGCACCGCGTCACATTTGCATAGATATTTCGTGGCGGATAAGGGCGTCATATTTACCGCTGCCTGGCTATCGATATTAATTTTCCGCTTATATTCATTTCGTTGTGGAATTAAACGAAAGTTTACAACGCAATGCGTCTGCGTTGGCGTCATCTTGGTTTTTTTTATTTGGAAAATAATGATAATTCAGTCATTCATAGATTCGTTCATTTTGATGCGATACACTATACAAATGCCCTTTTTTATGGCACGACTGCTGTCCTTACATTTTTCAAATTTGACGCCCTTAATATATGAGCTGATCATTCAACAGGCTCAAGTTAAAGCGGTGGACAAACATGTTATTCGCGTAGGGCTGTTCCGTGGGCTTTAACTCTAATTTAACTCTAAAGTCACTAATATAACACTCCACTCTCGAACTCAATCAACTTGACATTAATCGTTGATATTTTCAGGGTGTCCAACCAAAAAAAAAATTCCGCTGTGGTTCTGGTTCAGGTTCAAATGAAGTTGTTTTGTTCCGGTGCAGTTACGGTTCAACTATACCACGTACCGAACCGGTTCTCATGCTTTAAACCGTTTCATGAACTGGTTCGCTAAGCTGTATTGTAGCCAAGTGAGCAAAACTTAAACTCTGTAGTTTTAAGGGGCCGTTAAGAGAGAGAGAGAGAGACAGCCTTTAATAGAAAAGGATGACCACTGGTCACGATGGGGGAAAGGAATGGGGAGGGAGGGTAAGAGAAAAAAAAAAACAAATAAATGCTGGTTGTTCTCAGTAGACTCAATAACTGGGCCAGTTCTTAGAACCTGCAATTCATGGGCCAGTTCATGGTGATCGCAATAGGGTTAGAGCACATACACCAGTTCGTTCGGGGGAGGACCCGCTCAAACAACCCGTGCCAGACCGCTTTTAAATGAATAAACCGCTATTTCATATAATAGTTGTGCATCAGTTTGTTGTGGATCGGGATGGGGTTGGGGAGATTTAAATGTACGGTGCGTGGCGAAAGCTGGGCACCACCAAACTAGGTGTGCGAGGTCTGATGGAGTGGTGGCACGGCAGTAAGGACATCGAGGGGGCAGCTGAGGGGTGTACCACTTGCGAAGTGTTTCAGGTGTGTATGCTGAATTTGCAATATATTTGTTAATGAAAATTTCGCCTGAGCGGGGAATAGGAGGTAGGCGGCTGAGGTAGCCAGCTGGAGTTAGGGCTTTTAGACGTGTGCGTCGGTCCTTCTTGTGCTGATGAATACGCATCGCTGGGGAGGTAGAGGGGGACCGCGACGGCCTTACCCCAGGCACCAGTGGAGGATAAGAGGGGGAACTCTCCTGAGCGGCCACATGAGCCGCCTGGTTGCCTGAAGAAAATGGTTCGTGGCCAGGCACCCAGTCGACGCGGATGTTGGTGTTGTTCCGTTTGAGGAGTTGAATTTGAAACAGAATTTCGTGGACGACAGGGTGGGTCGAATCATACGATCGCAAAGCTGTGAGGGCCTCGTACGAATCTGTGAGTATGCGTATGGAGGGCGGTAGAGGTGGGTCACAGTCAAAAGCGATAGCTGACACTGCGTTGTTAATAGCGTACAGCTCCGCATCGAGGCTGGAAAGTTCTTTGCCAAGTATGGTAGTGTACCCTGAGAGAACCGGTGCCTCAGGGCATGTCCAAGCAAGGCCCGCGCCGTACTGGTTTACGCTTGCGTCCGTGAAAATGTCCACTTCGTTCTGAAGGCGATCCCTTTCGAGGCGTCGGATTCGTCGCTGTCGCAATAGAGTATTAGCACGCTCTATAGGTCTGCTGTGCGTAGAAGTATCAATTGCTGGTCGCTGCCAGGGTGCTATGGGGACTGGGTAATCTGACAATACTGGTGGTCTTCTGGCGTCCCACGCTACTAAGGCGTGTCCCTGGTGTGTAAGGGGTCTTTTGAAGTCCGCCTGGGCTTTGGCCTCCTGAATGATGGCTTCAATAGGAGGAAGAGGTACAGCTTGCTCCAGTTTACCAATGGGTGTGTGCTTTGGTAAGCCAGTGACTGTCCTGAGGGTCGCCCGATGTAGCACCTGAATGGTTTTGGTGTTCGTCTTGTTGAGGTCGTAAGCCGTTGCACCGTACGTGAGGGTGCTCACAGTGACAGCCCTGGCCATATTCAAGATGGCTTTCTGCGATGCTCCACCATATTTATTCGACAGTCGACGAATGGAGTGCAGTATGGCATTCCATTTCTGTTTTAATCTTTTGAGCCAAATGCCAGGACTGTTTTTTGTTCCAATTGGAAGGCCTAGGAGTGTAATGGGCTCAGTTGAAGCAGATACATCGCAGTTGACTAGGTTGACTACAATTTCTTGGGGCGGGTCAGGTGGCTTACAGCCATATACTGCCAAAAATTCGGTTTTTTCAGGTGCGAGTTCTAGACCTAGCTGAGCCAGAGTGAGCTCAAGGCTATTAGCCGCGGCCTGTAGCTCAACAACCTGGCCCTCTAAAGAATCAAAGTCGGCCGATTCAGTCCAGACCGTGATATCATCGGCGTATATGGTGAAGCGGGCGCCTGTGTCAATTTCAAGTTGTCGAGCTACTCTGGTCATGGCCAGGTTGAAAAGTAGAGGGCCTAAAATCGACCCTTGGGGAACACCGCGGTCGAGGTAGTAAGTTGTAGGTTCCCATCCAGGCTGCGAACCGTGAAGGCGTACAGGCCGGCTTTGGAGAAATGCTCGAATCCAATTTTGCGTGCGGGCACTGGGGTAGGCACGAGCAAGTTCCTCTAGAATGACCGGGTGGCTAACGTTGTCGAACGCCTTTCGCAGATCAACCGCCATGATCAGGTCAGGAGTGCCGCGATGGTAGTGGGGGCGGTTAATTACCCTACGCAGAAGCCAGAGGCTATCATGCGTACCAACATTGGGCCGGAAACCTGTTTGGGCTGGGTGAAAATACGGTTGGACATATTCCAAATAATGTGTGAGCCGATTGTTGATGAGGCGCTCAATCAATTTGCAAATAACGGGCGTGAGGGATATCGGCGAAATAAAGCAAAACAAGTTAGGATTTAAAAAAAGTGGCTTGTTCCCAAACAACGATACCAATTTTAATGCCGACTCAAAAGTTACTCGCCTTTAATAACGGAGCTGTCGTCAGCACTGGGAAGATTTTGTGCCCCTGGAATTTTCTGCAATTAGTCCAAAAGGTGACTAAAGACATCATGCGCTTCCGGCGGGCTACAAACCTAAGCAGAAGACTATAGAACGAAAACTTTCACTAACAATTACTGAACTCGAATGTTTATTTACCAACGCTGCGTACACCTGTCTACACTCAGCTGCGACATTTTTTTTTTCATCTGCTTTTTTTTCGCCCATTTTTTTTTTTCTAAAATAGGACAGCAAACTAGGCACCAGAATGGCTAACTTTCGTACCTTCCTTCTACTTCTTTCTTTCCTTCCTAGACTACAGATTCGTAAAAATAGATGGCGTTGTTGCGGTTCACCATCCATATAGTCACCCTGACCTCGTAACGTAAGAGCGACATATTTATGTAATTCACAGCCGCCGACAAAAACCACCGGTAAGCATGAAGACTGTGCCATTTATTGGGGCCTCCAGTCTTGTTTTACCGACCACTTGAATTTTATGACGAGGACTTAATGTAAATTCTGGAGCACATTAACCTACCTCCTGACGTAGAGAACCGTAAAACGCGCTGGTCTTTCAATATTTGTTATCTTGTTTTGGTTAGAACAATATCAAGCGATGCCAGAATAGAGTTGAGAAAGTTACCAAGGGCTTGTTGCTCCAAATGACGCAAGGTAGCATTTGTCTTCATCATCTTTCCAACGTCTAAAGGTAAGGAGACGCACCAAAGGAATAACGCCGTCCACGGACCTAGGCGCCTTGTAGAGCTCGGTTTCGTTCGAAGAAAAAAGGCTTCTACCTGCACCCTTATACAACCGAGAATGTATAAGAACTATTGCACTAGCGATAAATAAATAAATAAATAAATAAATAAATAAATAAATAAATAAATAAATAAATAAATAAATAAATAAATAAATAAATAAATAAATAAATAAATAAATAAATAAATAAATAAATAAATAAATAAATAAATAAATACATAAATAAATAAATAAATAAATAAATAAAATGCAGTTTTAAACCAAAGTATGAAATACCCATGTGTCCTTTTGGATCCCCGTGAATTATAAGATGCATCAGGTAGGTACATTTAAAGCGTGAGTCGCTTACGCGCGGTGCAGCAACCTTGGGGCCTACTTGCCCCTCTTCACGTTATTTATTGCACAAAATGATACAAAAGAAGTTAATCCAGTGCCATGCAACATAGGGCGAGTTAAGAAAAATAGATTTTCGAATTTCGTTTCTCGTCCTTTGTAAATGAAAGAAATTTTACTTGCTAACTACAAAAAATCTACTTTCATTCGTTTTTTTTTTAATTTTAACGTCCATTTTGTGTTGATTCACAATGCGTGTTTAGTAGCAGCAAGACCTATGCTTACCCGCCGCGGTGGCTCAGTGGCTATGGCATTGTGCTGCTGAACCCAAAGACGTGGGTTCGATTCCCGACCACGGCGGCCACTTCTCTGGTGGAGGCGAAAAGCGAAAATGCCGGTGTGTTCCATATCTCAACGCACCGTAAAGATGCCCACGTGGTGAAAATTAATCCGGAGTCTTCCACTACGGCGTGCCTCATTGCCTGTGTAGCGTAGGCGTGTCAAACCCCACAATCAGTCGATCCAATCCTATGCTTAAAAGTCCAAACTGCGTGTTTTAAATCGCCTGCAGGCTGCCTAGAGTGATATTTCATTTGCGAAAAATCACCCTCTGCCCGCGACGAGCAGCAACACGGGAATTGAATTTTGGCGCGCATCCCTTTCCCGTTGTTGTGTTCATGAATGGGGCGTTCATATGGCTGCATGCTGAGTCTGTCCTCCACCCCAAGCGTTTCCTCGACTCGGCTTAGTGGAGGATACAGCAATGCTTTTAAACGCACAATTCGCTTTCAAGGACCTCCTCGGCAGGAGGATCTAGTGGAGCACGGATTCAGAATACCAGGGTTAGGGTTATTGAAATGAGGGGCGCAGCTTGTGGACGATTACGAAGTCGATGGCAGGTGCAAGAAAAAAGCCCCAACTGGAATCGGCCAGGCATTAGCGTCAAACCGTTTCGTCGTGAACCTGCAACCATTATTCGTGTGTTCAGTTCCGTTTCGCGTTCATTTGCCGCGGAAATACCGGTTCGATTCCGGTTTTCGGTTCGGATTCAATTCCTGTTCAACACACTTCCATTTTTAACCGGCCTCTCGCCGTATCAAGGAAGGAAGCAGTAAAGGTAAAAAACACTAAGGCAGCAACGTCACCCAGTCTGTGGCCTAGTTTGCTATCCTACACGTGGTAAAGGGGAACAATGGGGAAAAGAAGAAGAAAATAGTAAAAGTAGAGGAAGGTAAGGGTGTCTGGCTGAGATTCGCCTTCACAAATGCTTACTCCTATCTGATCGGAATGGCAGACAATGAGGGGTGTGAAGTCTTTGACACACCAGAGTCCATACGCCATGTTCTATGCTAGTGTCCATGTTTTCCATCGGCAAAAAAGGCAACTTTACTCAACTTTACGGAAGCTGAATTCTCGGCGGCCGTTCTCTGAGAAGAAAATCCTGGGCCAATGGCCTTCTCCGTCATCTACGCACAAGGCGACAAAAGCGCTGCTGCGCTTCCTAAAAACCGAAAACTTTCACAGAAGACTTTAGAAGAAAAGACTACTACTCTCTATGAAGTCACTGAACACTATCGCGTATAGTGTCGTAACGCTTGCCGTACCAAAGGCAGCTAGCTAGCACAGCTTCAGTCGGAAATGCAAGCGGGCGCTGATTCCGTGACGTCACGCGTAGTGACGTCATGGGCACACTGCTTGCGTCAAGTACGTTGGTAGCTGCTGGACTAGAGAACGCCCGCGCAACTGTCCAATCCGGTCGTGGCTGATCATACGGAGGAACACAAACCTGCTCTTTCGGGGCACCAAAAGGGCACGCGTCTCGTATGTATCGCTCGCACAATGGAAACAAAAAGAAAAGCATACCGTTTGGTTAAAAGGACATCCCACACACGTCGTACGCAGCGTATTTTGTGCAGCTTGCGCGTTTTCGCTGAAAAACACTGGATGTTGGCGGCAGGATGGATTGCGTATGCGATCACGTAGCGGTGAGCGACGGGAACAATATGCGTGGGGTACGAGCGACTAGTACTCGATGTGTTCGATACATTTTGAGAGTCGTGTCTGCACCAGACGCCGCGAACTGCTAGTGCGAGCACTCATCTGATCGGGGAAACTAGTTTCCGTGAATTTAGTTCGCTGTTTATTGTTTGTCTGATCTCGAACGCTTGCTCAAGCCACTGCGGGCAGCCTGACCGATTAACCTCCCATTAAAAGCTTCATTTCAGTCTTTCTCCGACGCTCTGTTTTCTTTCATCGCTTTGCTGTTCCCGTAGCTATGTCGCTATAAATATTTCTGACTTTTGCCGTAAGCACTTCTGCAAGAAGGCTGCACTTGCGTAAAGGAGAAATATATTCAGTGAGTGCCCGACTCTAGGATGAACTCGCAAGTCTACATTAGCAGACGGAACAGAAATCCTTTGCGAGTGAACACGGTTGAGACGTGAGAACGTCGATTAAAAATTGGCCGCGTATCTGCTCCTTTCGTTGCAAATGTCATCAAAAGACGATAGTCTTTGTAGGCATTTCCCAAGGAAATGTCCCCCTTCACTTTTCCGCTCACCTCTCATGCTGTTCCTGTTCCGTCGCACTCATCCCAAAGTAAACACACTGAAGTTTTGCGCAAGGCGATTTTAATTTACCGCGTTCCCTCGATGCCAGCGCTGCAGTACGGCGGAGACGCGCGTGAATGAAGGCGGCCGACTACAAGGTTTATAGAACCGCGTGACCGTCCTCCAAGTGCGTTCCAAGCAGAATGTGGAACCTAGCTAGTGGAACCTTTCGTTCCTGTTGCCGTGTGATTTTTCATATGCCGCCAGGAGGCGGCGGTTTTCTGCAGTAGATGTAGAATATCATTTGCTATCGAAAAACTAAGCACCCAGAATTTTTTAAATAAAGGAACACTGTAAATATCCCTTGTGTACTAATTTCCTGTTTTATATTTGCATAATGCCTTGTTCTTGTTCAACAAAGTTCACAAGTATGAACATATAAACCGGGCTTAGACGTTTACATTTGGCTGTGAGTATATAAGACTATTGAGCAATAAGCATTTTACCATGGCCGGGTGGCTGAATCGAGTTATAGACAGACAGCCGGACAGACACACAGACATACAGACAGACAAAAATTTCTTGGTTTAAGTAGGCCAAGAAATACTATCGTCTTTAAAATAAGCGTCTGCACATACCTACGTCCAGGCGGTGCTTTGACATGAAGTAAATGTCTTGAAGGTTGTATACAGGGGATCGCATTTTAATTCGGTTAAGGTGCGATGAAACCACCGTTCGCTAAAATCCTCAGAACTTAAAAAAAAATGACTTTATGGTGTAAGTTTATTTAAAGTCGGCTCACGTTACGTGCTCATATTCTTAAAGTCATAAAGTACTTGTAGAGTTGCTTAAATGCGTATAACGAATTAAAAGAACTTTCAACGGAGCCTTGGGATATAATTTCAAAGAACCCTATCTATTCTTTTGTAGGTACACAGCAAACCAGCGAAAAGTAACGCAAATAAAATAACGTGCAAGCACGCAATTTTCCACGATCAGCTTCCTCCTATTTACAGCGTTTCCACGATCACGCAAGTTGTGCGTGATCGAGAGAGAGACAGAGAGAGAGAGAGACAGCGAGAGAGAGAGAGAGAGAGAGAGAGAGAGAGAGAGAGAGAGAGAGAGAGAGAGAGAGAGAGAGAGAGAGAGAGAGAGAGAGAGAGATGCCACTTTACTGGAACTCTCGTTTCAGGGTGAAGGAGAGGCGGTGGCCCATAGGGCCGCTGCGACGTCGAGGGCCCGACCGGTGACCAGTTCTTGGCGGTCGCGGTCCGAGCACCCCAGAGCCTGTTCCCAGAGGGTGGGGAGGGGGGTAGAGGGGGGAAAGGGTCGCGCGGACATTCGCAGAGCGAGTGATAGAGCATGTCCGGCGCGTCACACAAGGGACAGTTAGGAGAGGAAAAGAGGTGAGGCTGCATATGCACTAGTAGAGTGCGGTGACGAAACGAGTGCGTCTGAAGAAGGAGCCACATGTGGGCAGCCTCGGCGTTGAAGGAGGGGTGGGGACGGGGGAGGTTGTCTGCGTAGGAGGCGGTACTGTCCGCTGATGTTCCGGTCTGTGAGCAGTACCGAACGGGTCATCTCAGGAACGCCGTGTTTAGGTGTAAAAGAAGCGCCTGCCCGGTGTGTCAAAGCTCGGCTTGGTGGTGGGCAGCCTCATACCACCTATGCCGGTGTGGGCCGGGGTCCACAGCAGCGTCACGGATTCGGAAGGGGGTCCAGTGCGAAGAATCTGGAGGGCCGGTGATGAAATGGTGCCCTTGGGGTAATTTCGGATGGTTGGTTGCGAATCTGATAATATGATGAGAGGGGTCAGTGTTTGGGTAAGAGCGAGGGCAATTGCCGCCTCCTCCGCGGTAACTGAAGTCGAGGTGAACACCGTGGCTGAAGCTTGCGGGTCGGCGCCAGGTGCTCCTATGACCGCAACGGCAAAAGCGGGCTTGCTCGAATACTCAGCGCGTCTACATATAGGACGTTCGTTAAAGAGGGGTAGCGTCTGAGATGATTCCGGGCACGGGCTAAACGGCGACCAATGTGGAAGGTGGGATTCATATTGCGAGGAAGGGGTTTGATGTGGATGCTGGAGCGGATTGAGAGAGAAATGGTAGCCATAGGATCGATTAGAATGGGTGGGTTGAGATGCGCTCGTTCAAGAATGCAGCGGCCGGTGGGCGTTTGGGATAGGCGAGTGATTAGGGAAGTGCGGTGCGCTTCGAAACGCTGAAAATAGGGGGAAGCTTGAAAGCATAGCAGAAAGCTAGCCATCGGCAAAGAGGCACTCAGAGACGAGCAGGGTAACATTACGCACAACTTTGACGAGACAATAAAGGTAGCAAACAATCCTACACTAGGCTGCATGCCAGCGACGTTAGACCAGGGCAAACAACTGAGAGTAGAAACTCAAATTGCGATGTCCCTCTAGTAACTAAAAAGGAAGTTAAAAAGCTCTCAAAGGCATGAAATTAGGAAAAGCGGCCGGTGACGATGGCATACCCGCGTATCTTTTGAAGGAGGGAAGACACATCATACCTAAAAAGCCTGCTGTACTATTTTACGAGTGCTTGAAGACTCAAAAGGGGCCTATAGCCAGGAAAAAGGCCGACATTATTCTGATTCATAAGAAAGGAGATCCCAAAAACCTTCAGTATTACAGACCCATCAGCCTATACTCTAGGTTGTGTAAAAGCTTTTTTACCACACGTATAGGTAGGCGTATATGTGACGGCCTGGATTCCCAACAACCCACAGAACAGGCTGGGTTTAGGAAAGGGCACTCAACCATGGATCGCATCCATGTTGTCAATGAAGTGGTAGAAAAGTATGTAGAGTACTCTAAACCCCTTTACATGGAATTTATAGATTACTAGAACACGTTTGATTCCATAGTCACCACAGCCGTGCTAGGAGCACCAAAAAACCAGAAAATAGAGGAAACCTGCATAATACTTCTAGGAGACGTATATAAAAAATACACGGGCAGGAAAATTCTCCACAAGCAAAGCTATAAATTTCCCATCCGAGATGAAGTAATACAGGGAGTTACCATTTCACCCCAACTATTAACAGCATGTCTTGAGGGGGTATTTAGAAAGCTTGACTGGAAAAACGTAGGATTAAGGATAAACGGGGCATACTTGAGCCATTTGAGGTTTGCGGACGACATAGTCTTGCTGAATGAGACTGAAGAACGCATGCAAACAATGCTTGAGACTGAAATCAGAAATCACGGCTGTGGGGCTAAAAATATGTATGAATAAATCTAAAGTAATAAGGCATAAGCATGCCCACAGCGCCCTCTTCAGCTTAGAAAATGAAACGCGACAAGAAGTAATAGAATATAACTACCTCGGATAGATGGTTAGGGCTTACTCCAACCACGAGAGAGAAATGCGGCGCAGATTAGGCATGGGCTGAGTAGCACTCGGCAAGAACTCCCACATAATTGCTGCTAACTTTGTTACTAACTTTGCTAATTGCTACTACTAATAATTGCAAGCTACCTCTGTCACTCAAAAGAAAAATGTACAACCAGTGCTCACTGCCGGTGATGACATGCGGAGTTGAAACTTGGCACCCTGCTAAACAACCAGGAAGCAAACTAAGGGCCTCTCGACGGGCCATAGAACGAATAATTTTAAGAATATCACTAAGGCAGAGGAAGCGAGGTACCTGGATCAGAGAACAAACTACAGTAGCAGATATTATAGTTCAAATAAAACGGAAATGAACTTGGGCTGGCCATACAGTGAGACGAACCGACAACCGGTAGACAATTAGGGTAGCACTGTCGATACCTTGAGGTGGGTCTAGAAGAAGAGGAAGGCCATTAACCCGACCGAGGGATGAAACAAAGAAATTCGTGGGTAAACTATGTTCTCCAGCCGCGCAGGGCAGGAGTGGTTGGAGGTCAGTAGGAGAGGCCTTCTTCGTGCAGTAGACCTGAGTAGGCCTACCATGATGATGGGGATGACAGGCAGTAAAAAAATGGCTCCAATTCACGCTGTGAATGTGGTTGGAAAGCAAAGCTGTAAACGACACTCACAACCATTGCCCGTGCGATGTCACTTGAATTCACTCACATGGCGCTACAAGGAGTCAAACCAGAGATTCTGCCAGCCGTCATCTGGAATTCGTGGGGGTGGCGTCCCGAACCCAGCAGCGTCGGCCACGGCCGGGCTAGAGCGGCGCACGCCGCCGCTCTAGCCCGGCCGTGCCTCATTTGAAAGGAAACGGAGAGGAGCGTCTTTCGATGGGTGAGGCGGAGGGCGGCACGCGCGGCTACTGCGTCATCTCTCTCACTGCCTCCCGTCAGGCTTGTTTTATGTGTAGCCACCAAAAAGCGCCTTCCCCATCCTCAGCCGCTGAATCAAAACCAGCGTATGTCTACCCGCCTCCACGTATGGGCGTGGTGAGCCATCCTATGACATGTTTGTGTTGATAGGTTTGTACAGTCTGCGGCGAAATCGCTTATGCAATAGGCATGCTGCGCCACCACGATCGACAAAGTCATACTTCCGAAAAACTCTGTATAGTGTGTTTAATTCGCTTGACCACCCACGTCTTTTGGACGCTTTTGTGTGTGTTTGCCTGAATTTTGATGTATTTCTGCTCTTCCTGACTTCAGTGTACTCTTTTGTTTGCTTGGCTATGTATTCCTCGTACTGTCACGTTTGAGCGTATTCTCCAACGTAATAAAGAAAAAACAGGGCGTAGCTTAGTCGCTAAGACGACGGGCTCTCGCTCGGCTTCTCTTCAAGCCCTGGTTTGATCCCTGGCGGCGCCAGTAGTAGTTAGCCCGGTTTAGACTTTCTTGTGGCGCATACCACAACGAAACCGTTGTTGGGTAGAGGCACAAAGCTTTGCTTTTCAAAATAAAAAAACGTTTTGCCCCAAGGCGGGCAGAGATTTGCCAGCATCCCCAAAACGCTGCATCTGCCCCACTTTGGTCAACGGAAAGGTTTCTGCGAAGCGGATTTAAAACGAGAAATCCAGGCCATTTCCCAACCCGTGTGCGCCGTGGGCATGGATTACCCCCGTTACGTGTATACCTGATAGGAGCGTAGAGTGAGCTACTTGCTGGACAGCTGTTGGGATTTAACAACCGTCGTTTGCTCGCATTGCCTTTAAATGTTCTGTAAAAGGGCAGATTCCTGGGTCACTTGTTTTATCCTTCAATCATACGTCGCTCGATAGCACAAAGTGTGTGGGGAGTTTCCTCTGCTCCGTGTTTACGTCTGTCGCAAAAGCCTGTCGCATAAGCGGTGGTTAGGGGAGCGCTTCTCGAAGTGGCGGTCTGCCACCGCGTTGGTGTACGTGGGCGCTGGGGCCGCTGCTGTTCGGCGACCCCGAATGCTGCGCCATACGGGCGTCCCGTTCTTGAGGCGTTTGGCCCGATCTTCTTTTGCAAGTAGTGTTGCGCGTTTGTTCTGTCATTTCGGTTCTTTGTTCTGTCAATTAATCAATCAATTGATTAATTAAAATTTGATTGATTGATTGATTGATTGATTGATTGATTGATTGATTGATTGATTGATTGATTGATTGATTGATTGATTGATTGATTGATTGATTGATTGATTGATTGATTGATTGATTGATTGATTGATTGATTTCCTTGTGATACCCCATTTGTAGCCGGGCGGTAACATGTGTCATCGCACCATACAGTCTACCTATGTTTATTTCTAGCGCTCCTATAAACGGCAGGTTCAAACACATTTTTGCGCGTGATAGGCACAAGGGAAGTTCAATTCCCTCTCCCTACACCCTCTTCCCGACTCCTTCCCCTCGCCCCTTCTACAGTCCCTCGCACCTCCCCTACACCTCCTCAACCTTCCACTGCTGGAATGTCAAATCATCGGCTCTCCTTCTTTCACTGCTTCTCGCAAGCAGTTGGAAACACTGTGAAACAGTGGTGAACTCGTGAATAATGCTTTAAGAAATAAAGAGAAAGAGAAGAGGGATGCCTGACGGAGCACTGCGAAAGAGTCCTCCAAGCAGCTTTGTCGCTAATTTCTTCGACGGAGGAATTTCGCCACTAATGAAAAACCAGGTCACAGCCTTGGGGCATCGCGAACACACTTTTCGAGAGGACAGCATGCCGACCAGAAGTGGTTCGTGGAGTTAGAGCTGGCACGTACACATGCGCGCAAAACTTTTGTTTTGTGTCTTGACGACGCTGAAGGACGCGAAAACTATTTCCGTGACACCGAAGACTTCGCGAACATTAGTAGTTTGTAATTTGTTATTTACTGACAGGTTGCGTAACCTCTATTCATCGCTATAGTTGATACTTTCATTCAAGGACTGATTGTCTGTTAATTACCTTACTAATTTGCTTGCGCAATAATGAACAATGGATTGCGAAAGGGGCTCATTGATATAAAATTTAATAGGTCGATGAGTTTTAAATGGATTTCAAAATAAAACCTGATCACGTCAATTTGTTGGTCTATAGATTATCAATTATTAGTTGCCCAATAATGAACGATTTATTCTTAGATGGCTCAGTGATAAAAAAATTGGTCAGTTCAGCAATTCGTACATTGAACTAAAAATAAAGCTGATGAATTGATTGGTCCATAGGCTTTTAAAAGAGCTTTCATTGCCCCGAGGTAATTGGATGTAATATTGCCAGAGTAATTACCTGCGGCAAGATACTCTTGGTAATAATAAAGCAATGTATTCATGATTTGTCATCTTTATTGCTGGTGGTGGTAGCGGCAACAGTACCAATAGCATCAGCAGCACCAGTAGTAGTGGTTATAATATAATTGGTATTAGTTGTTGCTGTACTAGTATACCATTTTACTTCAGTAACGTCTCTTATCGTTAGTATAGACTTGTTTCGGACGAGGTTTGATTTTTTTTGCACAGCTATGGCGTTGTACAAAAGAGTCAGCACAAAAGGGCGCAACATGGGGCGATGTTTAAAAAATTCAGGTTTTTTTACGGGCAAGGCGACCTCTGATTTGAATATCCCAAAACAAGTCTAATGCTTATAACGGTAAAACTGCGATGCGAATTGGGCCAAATGGCGAAATTTATTTACGAGGAATTCAAATATTCAACCGATTGTAATGTTCAAAAAGACGGCACCCATGAGAAAAAGGCTGTGTTTCTGCTGAAACGTCTGTAAACCACATTACTGGTAAGGTACGTTAATGTTGCAATATGTATGTCCGCTGTAGTATATTAACTCATATCGTATAGCATAGCATAGTACAGCATTATACGGCATAATTTAGTATAGTATACAAAACGACGCAGAATAGGGCAAGTTAGAGATGCTTCATTTTGAATTGCGTTACGTGTACAAATACAAGGGAACGCTAACGGGACTGGAACGAGGCGCAAACTTGCAAACGTTTATTTAAAAAAGACGACAAAAACGGGGGACACCTAAATATACATATACAAGAGCGAGACTTTGCGATGGCGCGGCAGAAACTGATAAAAACATAAAAACAAGAAAGAAAGAACATGAAAGTTGAGAAAAATATCTACTCAGACGACAACAATGCACGAGAACGCCAGCAGGAAAAGGTGGCAATGGCTGCTTGCACTGTGCTCTCTTTCTCATCGTGGTGCCTCTGTCTGAACGAAACTTCGTTCAGAGAGAGACACCACGTAAGATAGCGTAGGTAGGATAGATTAGGTAGGGTAGCATAGAACAGTATAGGATCCCAATACTTATGTGCTTTGTAGACGTCGCAAAGGTTAGCTGAAAGTTATTCAGCCCTTTTTTTTTCACCTTCAGGAAGGGATACACCGTATTCTAAAAAGTGTTAGCATTTCATTCTCCCCACATCAGGAAGGAGAAAGAAGGCAATAGGAAAGGCGGCGATGCTAACCAGACGATGAAGTTCGGTTGGCTACGTTGCTCTAGGGAAGCAAACCTTAAGGGAAAGAAAGAGGAATAAAAGAGTAGAGGAAAGATATATAAAAGTCCGCTTCAACGACTTGGGCGTGGTAGCGTGGCCTATAAAGCCGGACGCCAGTACATCTTGGCAATTCACCGGTGGATGAGAAGCGGGACCTTAGTTAGGACTAGGACCAGTGACCAGTACGACCAGTATGAACAGTATGACCAGTGTCCCATGATTTTGACATCATTGAACGGGCCACTGTGCAGTCTGCTCGTGACATTGAGTAGTTGCCTCCATTGAGAGGGAGTAGCTTTGACAGAAACACGGGACATACTCAATAGCGTTTTCATCCTTTCCCGCTTTACCCAAGACACTGCGCGTCGTCTCCGTAAGAAAGAACTGTGCCTGTGTAAATACCACTCGCAACCAGAGTGGCATAAGATTTTTTTGACGTCACTATAACACGGGTGCGAGCTCAGATTAACGGTAGGAATGGAGATGATTAGACGTACGCTCCAAATATCCTGCTATATTTAACCCCCAGGAAAATGCACGAAGAACCCAAGCTGCTAGTTCAGGTCTGTAGAGAAGAGGCGATTGCAGAAACTGAAGGACTGAAGAGGCAAGGACAATAGACAAATGACCCTTTAGGAGACCTAGCTAATGTATTGAAAAACGGAGCGTATGGTTGCAAGCGCGGAAGCAGTGGTTGACGTCGAGCTGGTAATGTTGCATTGACGTGTTCTTGAGTCATCAGGAATGAACACAGCGACAATGGAGAGGGAATTCGACACCTAGCCATCGATATAAATATGTTTGCGGTAGCTCAAACGCTGCGATACATGACGCAAGGTTAGTCGCTGAACAGCTGACAATGATATTTTTTTTTATTATATTCAAGTCGAAATGTGTAACTCTAGCTTCACGTGTCGCCCGGATCTAGGTGTCAGTAATCGCTAACAACTTGCAAGAGGACCCCCTTCTTAAATTTAGCGTAGTCATATTACGTGCAACACCAGTTTCACAACGGGCAATCGAGTTGTACCTTGCCTTGTGTTCCTCGCGTAATTTACGAAAGCATTGAGACCGGCCCGAAAGAAGCCCGTCCATACGGCTCCCGCGGCGAGCCTTTTGAGAAATCGACGCCCTGCCTCTGCACTCATTAGGAAGGTCTTAACTAAGCGCTCCCGGGGCAATTACTCGTCGTAAACAGCGAAATTTGAGCCTGAGCGCTGAATCTGAGACTTTGCGCGCCGACGAACCCATTCCGTGCGCCTCTTCCGTCCCGGTGAAGAACGGTATGCCCAGGTAGCGGAACGCAAGGCACGTTAGACTTCACTGACTTTGCCTAGAACTTTCATATGTATCGATGTTTTTGTTTATAGCGTCAGGGCGTCGAGGCCAAAGAGCGCAACGTCTGGGCGAGTGGTCTTTCAGTGAGTAAACTATAAGGGGACAAATGTGAGCTACATAAGCAATAAATGATTGGTCTTATGGTTTAAGAAGCTCTCAATATAAAATGTGAACATCGCCATTATGAGAGATAAAAATGATGGTATCCAGGCGTTAGGAGCGCCAGGAGCCTGAAGCATCTCTTCCTTTGGTCGGCTCCTTACAAATCTACATATCGCCGAACAAAAAAGGCCGGCGAGTGCTTTTCTTATCTCACACAATTTCAAATCTTTAACAATTACAAATTTCTTTAGGTTTTTCTCGAAGTGGAGGGCAGAAGAAGGTTGACGGAAAAGGTGGGACACTGACAGAGAACAGGCAGAGATGCCTGTAACGTGTATATTTATGATTAATCAGAACTTGGAGTAATTATCTACACAGCGTCACTATTGCTATGAACAGAATAAGCTAGCGGACTGTGGGTTTCAATAAGTTTTTTTTTTTGTTTTGGTTCCTACTCACACGAAGAAGGGATAATTTTTGCGTTTATTACTGCGCTGGAACCATGGAATCTACACTTCTGACGACACCGCGTGAGCGGTGCATAAGATAGCAAAAAGCCGCGCATGTCAGCATCACCACGTCTGCCTACCGCTCCTTTTAGAGCGTTATTTTGGCAGCAGTGCGTCGATGAAGGATATGATTAGATGAGGGGGCGAAGTGACTGGAAGAAAATAAAGAGCTTCGCTTTACGGGTGAAGGCTAGGAGGGAACGATGGTGAGGCCCCCGTATCCATCCGATGCAAGCGGATGAATCGTCAACTCGCAGGCCAGTCGCCGCAAGATGTCGCATCTTCGTCGCACGCAAAGCTAGGCTGGACTTCACTAAATATTTTTTTGTTCTTTGCTACACTCGGAACCGCTGTCTGCGTAGGCGTGGTGGTTGCTTTGTACTCGTATTTTTCTGTTGCATTTTCCTTTGGCAAGGGTGACGTTGACACTAGTTTAGCGTGGTCACTTAGATATTGTGCTCTCTATCATCACATGGCTGATATATCAAAACAAAGGCGCCAGCTTGTTTCAGGATAACCTGAATAAGGAACGGCTGAAAGCAACTGAAACTGAACTGAAACTGAACTGGTACTGTTCAGCTGTGAATCGCATGACTCTGAACCCTGTTCCGAGAACAGTTTTATGATGCTTCTTGTTGCAAGCATTTGCGTCCCAGCGTTCTTTATGGTTGCTTGTAAACGTAGGCAAGCCATGTTTGTGGCCTCGTAATAATGGTTTCCCGGAAAAAAAAGCCCACTATTTATCGCTACCCTCCGGCACATGTGGTGCGAGCTCGTAATGCGAATACAGGTCAGACACGTGCACAGGAGCGGTGCGATGCGGGGTGGAGCGTAAAGAGCCCGGAGTTCTATGTTTCTCTTTTTCCCTCTCTCAATCGCAAGTAAATCAACTTATCGGCGCACATCTCTCAGAAAGCTAGCACTGATCTAGATAGCTGGATGTCTGTTTTTCGCTATTCCATTTGCGAAGGTACTCGGATTGTGTGCTCGTAATTTGGTCAGCCGAATCTACACGCTAGCGAACTCCATCCATACCTCCTGTGGTTTCCCGCTCCTAAAAATAAATATAAAGCTAACACCTGCACAATTTTTGACAAGCACCACAAGTAATTTGAACTTGTTGAAGACAATGATAAAAATAACATCTTCGTATTTTTTGGCAAGCACGACAAATAATTCAAACTTGCAGAAAATGACATTGTACGTTGCGAGCGAATGGTCTGCGAGCAGCCAACAAGGCCCAGGGTAGCCCAAATAGAGGACGTCGGTGTTGTCACCATCGCGCACCGATGAACTCGTAATTAACGATGTTTACTCTCTGTCTTTCTCTTTTTCTTACTTCGACAGAAGTCCTCTCATTGTTTTTAAAAGATTGCAAGCCAAAAATGAACGCTTGATTTTTGCGTAATATGAGGAAAACTGGAAAATCAAGGCAATTCTTTGACAAGCGTGGCCTTTCTTTGTTCAGCTCTTTCAAGAAGATCGCAATGCAAATATCAGCACAGGGGACCATACAGACGGAAAAGTACATACATTCTGCTTGTACAACTCCCGAAAGGCACGAACAGCCCACTGAAACAATAGACAGAAATTCCTCGGTGGAAAAGCGCGAGTTTCGGTAAGCTGGCCTTGTTTTTTTACTATTGTAAGATGACTTGGGTTAGGGTTTATTTTTTATCTTGAATGTATTCGCGAAAAACTGCCAGGGGGTACATTACTAAGATCACATTGAGTGCAGTGCCAGGAACAGCGAGGAGAACACAGAGGAAACAGTGCTTTTCGAGGTCTTTTTTAGCGCGTTCTATCTGGCGTTGCTAACGAACAGTTGACAAACCCAATCGCAAGCGGTTCGCCAGCGGCGTTACTTTGCAGGCCCACTTTACCGCGTTTCTATGTATATACAGGAAACACGGAACTCTTAGCCTAACTGACTATCTATAACGAATCTCATGGCACAGGCGGTTCAAAGTGCATGGTACCCGAAACTATTAGTGCAGATTACACAAAAGTAGCCGCGCTCAGAAGTCTAATTCCATTTCTTACTTCTTGCAGTTCAGCGTGGTGTGTTTGTAGAATCCAAGATCCGCCGTAGGGCAGATGCGATATTGTCATTGTCAGTGAATGCTACTTTTTTTTTAAACATCGGAATCATTAGGGAGGTACCCCTCAAATATTTGACTTCCGAGCATCTACGTGTGCTTGTCGGTCGTCATATTGAATTGGAAGAAATATCGATGTTTTCCCCATCTTCTTCGTCACTTCATCCTCAGCATTATTGGGCCTTATTGAGCCGCTTTCTACCGCGAGCCCCCCACAAACTAGCACAAATATACGAAGAATACACATGGGTGGGGGCGCAAGTTCTAAAGGACTGTACCAGCTAAAGCCAAACGCTTGACCATGGTGATATATCCTTGCAGAAGAAGGGGTAGGTGTGTCCGATAAAAAAATAAATTTTTCTTAGACATCAAAGAAAGACTTAATTTTTGGCTTTTCGCATATTCAATGGTTGAGGGTAACAAAAAAACAGCAGAAATAATTTGTGTTCGGTCGTTTTCGTGTATTAATTTAAAACTTCGTGTACGACCATGTCCTTCCTTTCTTCAGCGCATCGTCTTGAACATTGTGCGACATTTTTTTAAAACTAAATAACAAGTGTAACAACTACGCTCTTTTACAGTGTACGCCTTCGCCGATGCATAGTGCAGCAAGCTTGGGGCATGCTAGTTCCTGTCTTACAGAATTTTGGACATATATCATTGCAAATGGCGATCCCTCATCGTTTCAGCCGAAAGGTGCACGTTGGGAGCTACTGTAGGTAGGGTGGTGCACGTAGGGAGCACAGCCTCTGTAACTTCGTGATACTTGTGTATACAATGTAAACACATCACTCAACTCGTTATATACTGAACTCGCTTGTGAGTAACTTGGAATTTGCAGACATACTTGGAGGTCAGTATTGAGCACTCCTATTTCTGCGAGTAACTTGTAGTCAGCTCGTAAGTTGCTCCTCAATTATTGGAACGCTTTCTGTGAGGGAAAAGGACGAGCATGGATGCTTTGCCAGCACTTTTTTGTTTGCACAATGGAAGAAAGAGAAGAAGGCTTGTTTAAGGGACGAAGCCCCTTAGGGGCTCGAGCTGTTGGCGTCTCAAGTCGTCGTAGAATCATGTTGTCACTGTGCTAGAACGCTGCGGCACTCGTTTTCCAACGACTCCTGCTAGAATGCTTCGTGCTTCAAAGAAACGAGACATACAGCAAAGCTGTATACCTCTACCCCTAACGGTTTCACCTCTGTGGGCAGAAACGCCAAGGCGCCAAGAATACACTTATACGTTGAATGCTTTACCCCACCCCAGGTTTCATGTTAGCAGAGATGGCCCGGGATTATTTTGAAAACCAGCTTGACGCCAAAAATAATTAGATAAAACATGTGTTCCTTTCGAGCCAATAACTTATTTTGGTGATGGCGTTTTTTTCGCGTCATGATTTCTTTCTTCCTTGTCGTTTGTTGTTTACGATGGTGGTTGTTTAACAGTAACTTGAAGCTCAGCTCTAGAGTACCGTGAAAGTAAAGTGTTGCTTTCTTTTTTATGTAACACTCTACCCAGCTATTTTCAGATTTCTGTACATGTATAACTTAGCTACTTTTCATCTGAAATCTTTGCTCAATTGCTGAACTAAAATACTTTTTCTGGATGTCTTCTACCGGCCTGGTCTTCCCACACGACACGCAGACACATTCGCTTTCAGTTTTAGTGCGCATCCCTTACCCCTTGTCGCGCCCAGAATTAGAGAGCTTGCATTATGCTGATTGATTAGGAGCACTGTTGTGGAGCGCTTTCGTGGTTGGTGGCGTGCGAAAGAGAAAGGAACGAAACGGCATCCGCAGTTCTTAGTCAGCCTCGTACAGTCGAACTGTGTATTGTTGGAAACCGCTACCCGTCATTCTCGGTGCAATTCCTGTTGAAATTCAGGCCTGGTCTCGAAAAAAGATAACGCTTCGGGTTCAATTTCGGCAAAAGTACCGGTTTAGTTAATCGGTTCGGGGGAAAAAAAACACCCCCTTAATTTAGCCAGAAATAGTCCGAAACCGCGGATTGATACTAACGTGTCATAAATCACTTTTCAATGGTAATATTTATTGAACTAAATTAAAAGCATGAACTCTGCAATTACGAGTAACACTCCTCTACAGTTGGCATATAAGCTACAATTAGCCGAGTTTGTGAATGTTATTACGCAGTTGCGACTTTCGAGGCACGCGTCAATTACATTTGCAGGCAAATAGACTACTGTGCTATCTAATATAACGTATTCGGAAGCCAGGTGCACCGATTTCGTATATGGGCTAGTGCGCACCGGCTCAGTCCTACCCACACCTCAGGACCGGTGATAAACTTTGGTGGTAGGTATATTGTGCGGTTTAGAGGAAGAGGAAGATTTTCCCTGAATCCAGGCCCTGCGACAGCACATCCTGCAAAATCCTGACTATGAAGCAACTAGGGATAACATGAACCGATGCTAAAGGTAATGCACCATGTCCGAATACAACCTGCAAAACACGCACCTATGCTGACGAAGATGCATCTCGCGACATCACCTCCCGACAACACCTCTTCGGCAATTTAATCCAGTTACAACATGACTTCATGTAGCCTACCGGCCAAGCATTCCTTGTCTACACACTAAACTTTCAGGACACGCTGGCTGCCCATGCACTGGACTGACCGATGAGGCGATGCGCCCAGAATGAATGGCTGCTCTTTTTTGTTGTTTTGTTGTTTTGTTGTTGTTGTTGTTGTTGTTGCCTGCAGTTTTTTGTCGCCGTACGGTAGCCATGGGGACAGGCAGTTTATTAGCGAGGGAAAAAAGGGCTTCCCTCGAGTCGCTCGGTGTTACTCGGTGGTCGGTAATGACCACAGCCTTCCTTCTGTACAACTGTAGTTGTATACAAGGTTCTGGTAATGACGTTACTTCCTCGCCACCGGCATTCCTGTGGCACGCTCTCTTAATTATCAGTTGCGTCAGTGTGGGACAACATAGGGTACGCATGCCTTGAGGAGAGCAGAGCAGGTATGCGCTGAGCCTAGCAGCAATGTTGAACGCCCTTGAACGTATCGTTTGTGCTTTCATGCTTTCCATCACTTCTTTAGAGTGATGATCACCTACGACATAAATCAAGTAGCTGAGTGAAAACTAGAACTTAAGTTCGAGCAATCTAATTACAAGGCAAGAAAATCGAACCATTAATTCTAAGGTTGTGATCTTTTACTAGCAATAATTTAGGCGTCCGCAACCTGTTTTTTGACTTGCAATGAAAGTTACTGCTGGATTAGCAGTTCCTGTTTCATCACGATATAGCCGTGCTACACAGCGTACTTTACGAACAAACTCCTCTTGTTTTGTACGTTTACAATTGACACAACAGTCACAGATAACAAATATGGTACTGGTGAACGAGATGCAATACTCAGTTTTGAACGGAAGAGGAAATTTTATTAGTAGTGGGGGGGGGGTGTTACAGCTTCAGTATTCCCAGTTAGAAACATTGCTAGTGTTAGGCCATACTAATATATGTAAGAACTACAATACACCTGCTTTTATTTCACTCGTGTTTTTATTTTTTACGGTTTTGAAACATTTTTGTGGTTACTTACGTTTTTGTGTAAATGGTTAGAACCTGGGATACCTCACTGGCACGAAACAGGTGGTGTCCTTTAATACCTTAGGCCCCACTTATTAATTGTGGTAGGTTTGTGTAGCCGCAAATTTTCAATTTGTGGGCAGGTAAAGCGAATGGTACGAAATGAAGATCTCATTTTATGATTGTAACGCTTACAGTTCCACCTTACGGGTGAGAGCTGCCGAAATGGGAACCACGGCACAGCTGTATACACTTTCTTTGTTTTCTCGCTGTTCAAGTGCGCTCATGTTGAAGCTGGTGGCGTATTTATGCGGACGCCTTCTCGGTGTTCCAGACTCTCCAGAATGTAATGCCTTCAAGTTAACCGTTCTTATTATCACCAGGTTCGGGCCGACGAACGTTTTTTACCTAGATCCGAGGAGAGCGTTGGTGCGTAGAAAATACTTCCTGTGCTGTGTTGAGTCGAATCCCCCGCATTTTTTTAGTCAGAAGTTTTAAATGGCCCACTGAGCGAGAAACCCGGCATCGGCGTCGACATTTGCTGTCCCAAGTGATGGCGCGTGAGCATCGCGAATGCAGGAAAATTGAATCGAATTGCACAAATCTCCCTCTCATTCATCGTGAAAGAAGCGTACAGTGAGGGCAAGAGTGTGACGTATGGGAGAGGGAAAGAGGAGAGGCAGTCACGTGGCAGAGGGGGCAGAAGACTATCGTCTTTCAACATTTGGAGCGAAGCAAGCAGATACGGGGCCAGTTTTCTAGCGTGAGCTACATTGGCCGAGGTTGAGCAGCTTCGCGTGGCTCCTGGAGAGCCATGCTGCGCATGCGCGTGTAGCAGTGATGTCACACGGCGCACAGAACGTTGCTCGCTGCCCCGCGTTTCTCACACACCCCACGCGCCCAGCGTCTTCGCCGACCTCCGTTCCGCACGTGGCGGCCTGGTCCACTTGATCATGCGAGGGGTGGCCAGGTGTGTAACCGATGGCTCGTGCGTCGCAGCAACACGGGCGTGTGTCTGTGGAACCAGCTAAGCTGTGGGGCGATTGGGGAAGCTGCGCCAGAGCCGCTTGATAAATATACATGTGTCACATAATGCGTATAATGCGTGTGTGTGTCATTGAAGCAGCAGTATAAGCACGATAATCAAGCTAATCCTAGACAACCAGGAAAGCTAAGAATAACCAGCTGAACCTTAGCTCACGCTACGTATATCCTGGCATAGCCGACCTAAGCCACTGCTAATTTTTCAGCACTAGTGGAGACACAACACGTTCGCTGCCAAATACACGGCAAAGACAGAATTAACAGCTATGCTCTTTGAACTAGCTTAAGGAAGTAGAGTGAGCTGAAGAAAATAGCTATGTTACAGGCTACACGTTTCGAAGACTAAACGAGGTGGAGATTCAGGTGAGCACAATTGGTTGTTCAAGAAACCTTTTTTAAAAAAACCTATATACGACATTTTTTAGAGTGGCAAGACTGTACTTGCGTCTAACCGTGTCGTAGTTGTAGGGGTTCGTTGTCATGCCCCGTGGTCGCTACTTTTCTGCAGGCCTCGTCGAGGGCACGAAGAAGTGCTGTGTCACGTGTCTGCGTGCATTCACAAAACTCGTGCGTCTAAGCTCCTGATCGAACGCTTATCGAACGGGGGGATACCAATACAAGGGACATACGGCTAGGTGGTCGCTGAACTGAGCACTGATGTTTATCTTTAAAAATTGGAGTGCGGGGAAGCACTTGGCGAGTCAATAAGAACTTTGCTTTCTTTTTTCTTTTTTCGCTTTATTGTATTTTTGTGGGAGTTCAAGCCCCCCTGGGCGCTGGAACACAACGTGACCTTCTCTAGACACCGGGTTTCTTTGTTGGTGTCGGTTTTCTACATAAATATTCGCCGCGCACGTTCATCCTCTCACGCTCGGTCTCTTGGGTTCATGCCACTTTCCTGCCTGTTCCAATTTGCAGGGTGAAAATGTACAGCAAAGTTTAAAAATAACCGAACCTTTAGCGCTTTTTAGAGCTATTCGCTGGAGGGGACTAGAAAATCGATCCCAACAGAAACTAAAATGTTCAGTAAAGGCGACAACGAATATGCCTCATAGCAGGATCTAAAATGTTCAGCTTATTATTGTTTAAATTGTTTCGCAGGGACTGATGGAGACCTGGAGGCACTTATACAGCATACGCACGCTTAAAAGACTACAACATCTGTTGGTAAACATACTTTGTGAACTAAAAATTATTTAAAAAATGTGGCTAGCATCTCAAACGTGGAAGTGTAAAATGTTAATAAAATGTTAGAACGTTAAAGTGTTAAAATTTTACTGAAATGGTAACCAGTTAAAATGTAAAATTTTGTTGATTTGTGAACATTCTAAAATGGTAATGTTAATGCTAAATTTCCTTCCGGTATTTTCTTACCCGCTTGTTGCGAGTAGCATTCCAGATCGTGCCTTCACTTTACAACATTAAGCGTTCTTAAAACTAAGCTAACCGTGGCACCAGTGCCACCCCGTGGCAGAAACTGAACGGTGTCGCGTTGTAACGACGCTTCGATGTTAAGTGTTACAACTGAAAGACCTAGTAACATTGGTTCGAAGACATTTGAAACCTCAAAGGATGGTGGTAAGGCGCGTTTGTCTCAAATGGTGTTCCAATCTCATGTCTTTGGTGCCATATGTCAGCCCAGCAGCTCTCCTTCGCCTGGACGTTCGTCGAGGCAGTGGCGCCATCTGTCCGTCCAGCGGGGTACCTTTACCTGGCGTGACGGGCGTCATTACCGGACATGGCGAGCCTGTAAACAGCTTCACTGTCAAATTGCCGTGTAGCAGCTCAAAAGTGGCATTTGAGTCACATGAGGTTCGCTTCCAAGGCCTTAGAAATTCCCGTATAGCTGAGGTAAAATTCGGCTTCACTACTAAGCAGAAGGGTATTGCTAGGAAGAAATCTCTTCGGGAGCCATATTAACGGTTTTGCATGAAAATATAAAAGCCCTACGATTTTTTACTAATAACCCATTTTATCCGGAGAAATCTTGTCCCATATGGAGTTACGGACAGACAGACAGACAGACAGACAGACAGACAGACAGACAGACAGACAGACAGACAGACAGACAGACAGACAGACAGACAGACAGACGTGTTTCCTTGATGAGTCCTCATCTAAAAGGCCTCGGCAGCATGGCCTTGTCAGATGGCGATAGATGTCCGGGAAGTAGGCATACGCCGCAGCCCGGAGAATATCATTTCGTCCCCTACCGGCCCGAAAGGCGTCGAGTGTCATCACCAATTTTTTTTTTTTACCTTTTAGCCTGTTACTGACGCTTCCGCCAAGCACCCGCCAATGTTTTCCCGTGGCGTTATACGTGCGGAAAAACGTAACCACAGCGCGATCACGATGGAGGTCAGAAAAAGGCACTGTTGTCACCCCGTTTGACAGAGCGTAAGGCGATACAAGCCGCCACGTTCATGAATTCCATCTGCACAACTGATTGCACGTCGTGTTCCGTCTTTGGGTTGAAAACAGGGTGCGTGTAGTGATGTCGACCTGCAATATAAGACCAAGATGTCCGTCGGGGAATGCTAGAAGAACAACGCCCGCACTTTGATATCGGGGATGATATACAGCAGGGCTGCGGAAACGGCTGGCCCGCCGGCACTCTTCTTCGAACGAGACAAAAACATTCCGCTGCTGAGATCACTACTCTAAAGCCCGCGGAAAGCCTTAGCGGGATGGTGCAGAAAGGTTGTTTGTACGTACAATAAAAATGTCTTTTTTGCTTCATAAAATGAAAGGTAATGCGGTGCCTTCGCGTGGCCTTGAGACGCAAATCATAGCAGTTGTGACAGCGATTCTTTTCTTCTTGATAGAAATACGCTGGTCGGTAGAATTGACGCAACTAAAACGTGCTGGTGAATTATGCCCGTTTTAAGTATTTTCTTAAGGGAGCGGAGATTCGGGAGGATGCACAAAACGTGTGGCTGCGATAACAAAACGTGTCCACGAACGATAGAATTGTCACTTAAGAGCGAATGATATTAATCAGACAGCTGCTTCCTGTCGGTAATTCACCTCTCCGAAGTCACAGTTGTGTAGACATTCCTCCAGTGCGCATTGGTCGGTTGTTTCCTCGTGGCATGCGCCAAAGAAAATTAATGTCCAGTGACGTATGGTACTTATGGTGACGTAGCGCACGGTGACGTCAGATGTTTAAAAACACACATACATAATTGTATGGGAACCTTTATTCTTTGAAATTAACTTTTAGCTAGTTGGCAGTCAGGGCTAAGTGGCGTGTCGTCTTTCTTGGTTCTGTGTGGCGTATGCTTTCTCTGTAAGCATTAGGCACCGACCGGACGGAGTTACTCTCTTTCAGAGTTCACGACCTAGTGGTGGCCATAGACTAATCCAGATTTTCAAAGATTTTGTGGCGTGGGCTATAACGCTGGTGTATCGCTGCTTGTGGAGAAACGAACGTGCGCTCTCATTACCATCATCATCGTTTACCTTTGCGTTCGTTTTCTTCACCTAAGTACAATGACTCGGCGCATAACAGCGTTCGCACCGACAATCAAGGAGGAAATTTACGGGTACGTACTTCGCTGCCCCTAATGGCCACTCCCCTGACTAGCACGCTCACATAACTCAACTAGGGCTCGGTTGAAGTCTCTAATCCACATTCCCCAACTCAAGGGCCACAACGCATTTACTAAGGCCACTTTTAACCTTTTCACGTGGCGTAATTGTTTTCTCCTCTCCTTTACTGTAACGCGGAACATACCCGAGATTGCATTGCCGACAAAAAAAGACATTTAGTAGGACATACCTGCCACTTGCTTAATTGCCACTTCTGGGATTAACCTTCTCAAATTACTCATGTATACGGCTCGGTGCATGCCTGTAACGTCCGTTCCCCGTGTCAAATGCCACAACACATTCCTTGCGTCAACCATTAGTCAGGTAAATATTCCGAGCTATGCTGATATAAAAAAAAAAAACCATGGCGAACTTGAGGATGCGTTCTAGAGAAGCGAACCAGAGATCTCTACTTCGCATCTAACCTGTCCTCTAATTCGGATCTTACCCATATCCTCTCTTTTTTATCAGCTGAGCTGTTGTACAAGCCGTAAGTTCGGTGTTCCTGGAAAAAAATTCAAAGAAAGCGCGGAGCGCTCGTTTGCGCACGCCGCTCGGCGACCGCTGAGCGTTTCCGGCACGAGCAGTGGCTTTAGCAAATATTGATTGATTGAGTCTTTTTATTGGAGCAAGGAGGGCGTTTGCCGTAGAGTGGGGAGAGGGATGGAAGGAAGGGGATTACTAATCAACGTCCTTATTCAAAGAGGGGATTCGTGTTATGGGGGCCTGGAAATCTTCACCGGGGTCGGCCCCAGTTAGCCTACTCGCGCTAGACCACTCTTAACTGCAAAAGCGGCAATTGTTCGTAATAAAGATGCGTCTAATCCAGTATGTGCTTCATGTGGTAGGGTATGGGGATTAATGTTTGTTAAACTCTCTGGGCGATGTTTGGCAAAGTGTGGGCACGTCCACACTAGGTGGTGGAGATTTGATTTGACGTCAGTGTTGCGGTAGGGGCATCGTGGGTGTGTGTTGGGGCATCTTGTCCATTTCTGGGTAATGTGAGGAGTGTAGGCGGCATCCGCGCATAACTTGTTAATGAATACTTCCTCGGATCTGCTGCAGGAGACAATGTTGGCAAGATACCCAGGGTGTGTAACCTGTTGGTAACGTTGTCTTTTACGTTTCTTTAGTCGGAGAAGTAGGAGGGCTGGAGGAGTGGGTGTGGATGCTGAAAGGGGAACCAGTGGAGGCGTAAAGTTCAAACACTCCTGTGCCGCCTCGTGGGCGGACTGGTTCCCTGGGCCGGTTTCCTCGTGGCCTGGAATCCAGTCAATTCTGATGTGCACGTTGTGGCTTTTGAGGAGTTCTTTGAGTAAGATTATAGAGTTGCCGAGTGGGTTGAGGGAGAGTGGCTTGCGAAGTTCTTGAATTGCTTCGAACGAGTCCGTTAGAATCCGTATTTTGGCTGGTGGTCGGGTATTGAGGTCATAGCAGATTTAGCAAAGAAAACGGAAAAACTCCAGCGCTGTCATCAAGCGCTACCGCGCATGTAATGCTTGGCATGAGGACCACAACGATATCGATACATATGACTGCGGCTACTATACTAGCACGGTGCGAAGCAACGACGCAACATGTATATAAACAAATTCGAACTTGCACAACTGCGTGGTGATACGCCCTTCAGTGCTCACGAATTAAGAACTCCTGCAGCTTCGCAATGGTTTAAGCCTTGCGCGACTTAGCTTAGCTCTGGTAGCTGAGCTGGTGGAAGTATACGACAATGAGGATGACTTTGCATCCACCACTCGTCGCGAAGAAGACGACGACCTCTTAGGTGTATATTACGACGATTACTAGCACTGCAACTATAAAAAAAGACAATGATACTGAAACTTAACTATATATGTGTCCAGCACGCTAGCCTAAAACTTTGCCAATCGTCTTGCCCGTCAGTGCAAGCTTCCCTGAATTTTTTTTCCAACTGAAGGCCTTGTTCTTTTTTTCATTCTTTGAGCCTTCAGCCCTTCACGCACCACCGGTCGGCCATTTGGGGTTTCAGGGCGGCTGGATTTTCGACGTCCCCGTTAACTAATTGCTTTCGCATTAGAAGCAGCAGCAGCCATTCGGAAATCGAATGCAAGGCCTCACTTGCAGCAGCGCGCCAGGCTTCACTCGCTCACCGATGACATGCCCGTTCTGCTGGCGGGAGATTTAAACTCGGGTGTCTCACGGCCCGATGCGACCTGACTTCTGTCCTCCGAGGTGGAGTCGGTTGGTTTTGTGTGTTTACACATACATTTGGATGCCTACGAAGCGGAAGGGAAACGGACTGTCCTGTTTTTGTGCCCAAGAGTCTAACTATAGTCTTTCTAAGTGTTATTCAGCTAATTATGTACAAAGTGTGCTCAGGTGCAAATTACATCGTTCACTCCTTCTACGGCGCCAAGCTTCAAGAGGGGACGGGCACCGATTTTTTTTCAGAATTCATTTTGCCGTATATTTCACTCCCTGCATACCATTGTCCCTGAAGAGGAAAGCGTGTGACTGCTGCATCTTACCGGTATTCACCCACGGGGCACAAACTTGGAGGCTCCCTAACAAGGTTCAACTTAAATCGAGGGCGACTAAGCGAGCAATGGAAAGGAAGATGATAAGTGTAAAATAAGGGACCAGAAGAGAGCGGAGTGGGTCAGGAAACAAACGCGTGTTAAGGACATATTAGTAGAAATTAAGAAATAGGCGTGGGCAGGACATGTAATGCGAAGGCAAGATGACCGTTGGTCATTACGGGCAACAGAGTGGATCCATAGAGAAGGCAAGCGTGGCAGGGGGTGGCAGAAAGTTAGATGGGAGATGAGTAGAAGTTTGCGGGAATAAATTCGTCGCAGTTATCACAGGACTGGTATAATTGGAGATCTATGGAACCGGACTTTGCCCAGCAGTGGGCGTAGACATGATGATGATGGGGGTGGTGGTGGTGGTGGTGATGATGATGATGATACCATAAACATCCCGCGACAAATCCCAACAGATGCGTCAGTTAGAGATTTGTGGTATCGTTCTTGTTTCTGGTCGATACGCCGTGCGGACTAATTAAATCATGTCCCATAACCTACTTGGAGGCAAAAACAAACTGACTGACGGAAAATTTCGCCATGACCATTATTAGTTTAGTTGTAGCCACCGGCTGACCCCCGTTAAGTAACTGCTGTTTCGCTGGACAGCAACGACGTCATAGTTGCAACGCCACCTCAAGAGACCACACACCTTACGGTGAGGTCCCTTCCGCTCTCATTATTATCGGTGACATCACTTCCGGGTATTCTGTGCTGTGGGGGCCGTTGAATTTTTTATTACCATCACCCCCCTCCCCCCCCCCCCCAACACCTCTCTATTAACGAAGACAGGCTTGTAGATTATATCCCTATTTGCACTGGAAAAGATTGTTAACGCTGCTTTCGCCGCAAGGTTTTAAAGTTGGCTTCAGTGCAACCCTTATCCGCAATGCGCGCAGCGATATAAAGCCAGCTTCGACCATATCGCTGTAAAAGTGAAAAACGGTGGCCAGCGAACCTGGGCGCAGTAGTAAAAAGCGTGAATGGAAGAAAAAATATTTTTTTATAATTTGCGATTGAGCATACTCCTAGATAATTAGCTGAATTAACTTTAGAAGATCTGAAGTTTTACTCTAGGGAACAAGCAAGGGGATGTCCGTTTTTTTCCCGTAGAAGCCTGTGCATGACAGCAGAAGACAATTTTACAAAATTTACGACTTTGCTGTGAGGCACGCCGTTACGAAAAGTAGATGAAACTCGGCGTAATAGTAGAGCAGTCTTAGCGGTTAATTCTTATATAATTTTTTTCATGATAGTTTCGATAACTCAATACTTACAGCCGTTTTCTGTAACCCCCATTGACGGCCAGGTGTTGACAGCGGACGGTTTTCTGTAACGTTCGCAATTTACTGTGAACCAAGTAATAGGAGACTTAAATGAAACTCAGAGAGTAATGTTGCAGTGATTATAACGGTTAAATTCATGATCATTTTTAAGGTACCTACATTAGATTGAGAGCTAGACAGCATTCACCGGAAAATTGACTTTATCACAGGATACAAAATTTTTGTCGACGCGACTTTGTACGCAGACACCGTGTGAGGAAACGGGGGTATTTGCAGCCTCCGCGTAAAAAAGTTTCTGTGGAAGTTAACATTACTGCTTAACCGACTGCAACAACTTTCTCAATGTGGTCCGAGAATCTGTAAACGACTTTCTATTTAGAACGCCTCGTGGCTATCGCGGATGGGCACCGACAGAATATTCTTCACACGCCACAGTTACATTCGTTCAGAAAAAAAAAACATTTCAGGGCAGCTTGCCCTCACGCGCGAAATTTGAATGTCGAAGCTGTGGTAGGTGAGCATTGCCGGATGCAGAGTTACGTTTCAACATCATTGTTTCTTTGCATAGTTGCGGTGCTAGTAATCACCGTTATATACATCGAGGAGGTCGTCGTGTTTTTCGCGGCGAGTGGTGGATGCAAAGTCATCCTCATCATTGTAGACTTCCACCAAGCTCTTCGTCATCGACTCGAAGCAGTGGTGGCGGGATCTGCAAGTGGTCTCGGGAAGGAGTGGCACACTCGTAACCATGTCTCCATTTATCCATAATGGCTTCCAGAGAATGCGGCGGCCGCGGTGACCTCTCCTAAGCAGGGTATCGCTTGACCTTTAGCATTAGCTTTGGCGTTTTTTTTTTTTCTACATGTGCGGTAGCGCTTGATGAAAGCGCTGGAGTTTTTTAATGCGTAGCATTCTTTGCCCAGTACCCCCACAGCCAGAACCATGTAAGGCCATGCAATTCTACAATAATGCAGATTTCGCGAACGTTTCACTGTAACCGTTACAACAGCCTAAATCGGACAAAATTTTGAAAATTAAACAGCAACAAATATATCGAAAAATTACGGAAAACGACGAACCGTATAACGCCCTGCATTTCCACAATAATGCACATTTCACAGAAGTTGCACGTGTAATAGTTATAATAGCGCAAAGGGAGATTATTGGTCGAACAACATTTTGAATAACTAAAAAATAGGAGAAATAAATAAATTTACGGAAAATGGCGGCCCTTTTAACGCCCTGCGTTTCCACGGTAATGACGATTTGGCGCAAGTAACACCTTTAATGTTGTAACACCGTAAGTGGAGATAATTGGTCGGGCAAGACTTATAAAAACAAAAAAAAAAGGCTGTAAACAACTCACACTCAAGACAAGCGACACAAGAATGCTACGGATTAGTCGACAATTCGCTGAATGTCCACAGATTTTTTTTTTTGCTAAAACCGCTGCGCGCGCCGGGAGCGCTCGGCGGACTCCGCGAGGCACGGGCTCATGACTGCTCCGCATTTTCTTGGTATTTTGTTCCTGCAACGGTGAACTTAAGTCCAAGAAAAAAACAAGAATGACAGCTTGTTCTTCTCTTCTCCATTTAACGTGGCATTCCATCAGGGTGCCTGAACGCGCGTGCAAGACTGGATTCCGGAGGAGGCGTCCAAGGGGCACCGCATACGGCGGAACGACAGCGACAGTTTTCTTCGTCGGCCTCAGCTTACGGCAAACATTTGTGCGCTAACGTTGCTTATTTTTCCTGTAGTTTTATGTTGTTTTTTCTTGGATCTCGCGAAATTTCCGCGCTCGTGAGGCAAGCTTCGCGTCTCTGCAAACATCGGCCAAGAGCGACACTCGAGAAACGGGGGCACAGGGCCGCGGAAATAGGTTAGCTTTGCACGCCGCTTTATTGGTTCTCGACAGAACAAATCCTTTTTCCGGTGCACTTTACATCTCACCCCAGCAAGAGTAACACGCGCAGCTCTCCCTCGAGGAGTGGCGGACTGTTCTTCCGCGTCTTACTGTTCTTTCTCGAGGAGAAGTGTTAGGAGTGCGTCGGCAACAGCGCAGCCACTCTACCTCAACCTCTTTGTTACGGCAGCATCATCAGGAAGAGTGGTAGAGTTCCTGGGTCGAACAGCGCAAGATACGTGGTTCACACGCGTAGCCTTACTGTAGCGCTGCTGCTACGGGACTATCGGTGTGAAACCTGGGGGGAGCGAAGCATGCAGTGTATAAGTTTATTCTGGGTGCCTTGGCGTTTTTGCCGACGGATATAAAACCGTTGGGGTAGAAAAGTCCCGCGTCTTTGAAGCAAGAAGCGTCCTAGCTCGAGGCGTTGGAGAGCGGATGTCCCGGTGTGTTCTTTAAGTACGCGTTACGTTCTAGCCCGAGGCGTTGCAAAACGAGTGTCCCCGTGTTTTAGTATCGTGACTATATGATACTACAACGACATGATACGACGACGACATGAGACACCGACAGCCTGAGCCCTTAAGGGGCTTTGCCGCTAAAATTATTTGGTATGCAGCGCTCCTCAGGACCCACTCTAGCCGTGGATCGAGCTGCATGGTGAGCCTGACTGCATAATGACGCGCAACTGCGCTCGAAGCTGCGAGGGGCACTGCGGGCTGACTTTTAGCATGGGTTGGTTGTCCTGCTTGAATTCGTTCCTAAGTACAAGAGTCTTTAGCGCAAGCGGTTGTTCGTCATTGTACACGTTAAATCAACAGGTATCCTCTATCTCTGGAACCTAGCTCAGCCTCTATAAAGGCGCAGACTTGTACCCACAGCCGCGTCCATCTAAACTGTCATGCTTCAACGTTTTCTCACCCTTCTTTCCAAGCGGCAAAGCTTGTATAGTCAATAAAAATACGGCGCCACTCCAAGAGTATGCCGGGACTGTAAATTCTAGTGTTTGAGAATATTTGCGTACATCTTTGTACTATTGTACCTGCTGCAAGGAAAGTATAAGCTGCCTTTAAAGGATACTTCACAACACGCACAATTGAACTGCGCCGAAGTAGCAACACAGTTACCAGGGGGGGAAACTCTCGGCGGATAAATACAATAGCAATTCATTATTAGCGTCGCAGTTCTTGTGTTCTTGACTAGATGAAGACAGCAGTTAGACAGGGCGAGCAGACCATCTTTATCGGTCCCCGGATGTTAGTCGAAGAAAAGGAAGGTTAGGCTCGGGTTCTTTTTAGAGCGATAGCCGCGAGAGAAGAAAGGGCAGATAATAGCACCAAACACGCACATGCGTAGCAAACCACGGCACAAACGACACAACGACAATAACTTATCATAATTTGTGCAAGAGGATGCAGATGCTGCAAGGCAAACTGATGCTTAATACCATCGTTACCATTGTGAAATCGTCGGCGAACCGTAACGCTAAGCAATAAAGGGCCCATAGTTTCTAATATGGTCGACGGTGCACACAAATTGAAAACAACGTTGAGTCGAAAAGAACATAAGTAAGTGTGGGTCTAGATGGTAATCGAGCCCCGGCTACAGAATGCGAGTCAAGCGGGCATATTACCCCACCAGTTCCCTCCCCCCCCCCCCCCCATGTATGTAGCTTACTAAAAGGGACCCCAGAGCTGGCGTTGTGGACTTAAGAAACGTGGAGACCCGGTAGACAGAGCTCGACGTGTAACGAGTGTGATGTTGCTTGGCACGTCGATAGGATAAAAGATAAGGTAACCACTGGTCAAAGCTGAATACATGCATAACAATGCCAACCAGATTGGCCGGTAACGATTACTGCTACCGTCATAAGAAAACAGCCGCTTTACCGATTCCCACTGGATGAAATGACAACACACGTACCGGAAATTCGCACATGCCCACTCGAGGGAATTTCCCAATGGTGATGGCAACTGCCGTGAGAAGCTCACTTCCGATTTGTAAATATTTATTTAGCTTCAGTGTCAGAATATCCGAGTGAAATTATCCCATCACTAAACCATGAATTATCACATTACTAAAACATGACTACTAATCAGCTATGAGGCGAAGAAATTGCCCGCAGGGATTTGTTGGCCAACACCAACGCACAACACCAGGGGCCATGCATTGAAGGGAAACCCTCGTCAAATACATAAACAATTTGTGGCTCGAAGATCGACTACCCCCTCAATGGAAACACTCCACGATAACAACTATACCCAAGCCGGGGAAACCCCTTGAAATAAAAAATCTAAGACCAATTTCTCTTACCTCTTGTGTCGGCAAAATCTACGAAAGAATAATTACGACAAGACTTCAAAAGTACATAGAAGAACACCAACTTTTTCCGGACTGCATGATCGGTTTCAGGCAAGGACTGTCCACCCAGGACGCCTTTCTACAGTTAAAACACGATATCATAGACAACGATAACGACCAAGATCAAATCATCCTCGCACTGGACCTCAAAGGCGCCTTCGACAATGTATCGCACGAGTCTATCCTTAAGGCCGCCGAGGAGACACAGTGCGGGGAAAGAACATACAATTACATTAGAAACTTCCTATCAGACAGAACAGCAACAATCGGCATAGGCAACACTCGATCCGACCCCTTTAAGGCACCAAACAGAGGCACGCCCCAGGGATCAATTATCTCGCCTCTTCTGTTCAACTTGACAATGATCAAAATTGCTAAGAAACTGGAAGAACGTGAAGAAATTGGAAAAGTCATATATGCCGACGACATTACTATCTGGACGAAAAGCGGAACATTGCAATCTAAATTAGATCTGCTTCAGGATGTTATCAACGACCTCCAAGATCAGATCATAAAAAATGGCTTGAAATGCGCCCCTGAAAAATCCGAACTCATCAGGCTAAGGTCGACGAGAAACAACATCCCTCCAGGCAGCATTATACTGGATGGACAGAACATCCCTTTCCGCCCCGCAATAAGAATACTAGGCATGGTCATTCAGGACGACAATAAAGCCACAAATACTCTCAGCAAGCTTGGCAAGACGGCTCAACAGCTGGCCAGAGTAGTAAGAAGGATTACAAGAGCTAGGAAGGGCATAAGAGAGGAGGACACCCTCCGCCTTGTTCAAGCCCTCATAATGAGCCGCATTGCATATAGCCTCCCCTTCCACCGGATGGATCACAAACAAGGGGAAAGGGCCGATGCCATAATAAGAACAGCTCACAAGACCGCTCTAGGCCTACCAATTTACACATCCAACGAAAAATTCCTGAAGCTCGGCGTACACAACACCTTCATGGAAATCAAGACTACGCTATTAGATGCCCAGAAAGAACGCCTCCTCAAAAGCAGAACGGGCAGAGAAATTCTCAGAAGATCTGGACAGGAGGTTCATGCAGCCTTCATTAATAGGATGGTTGATTTAACACCCGCTCAAAGACACTGTATCAAGACCTCTCCAATTCCCAAGAAAATGGACCCCACTCACAATAAGGGCAGAAGATTGGCAAGAACTCGCTACATCCGAAAAACATATCAGGACAATCCAAACGCAATCTACACCGATGCGGCCGTAAACAAGCAAGGCAATGCATCAGCCGTAGCTACCAATGAACATGGGAAGATGCTGGATTTCATCATTACCAAACAACTAAATATTCAAGAAGCAGAAACTGCTGCCGTCATACTAGCAATCAGATGGGCTGAATTCAAGAATAATGACTCAATAATTATCACTGACTCGACCAGGGCCATAAGGAACTTCATCTGCGGCATCGTCCCAAGGAATGCTGAAAGACTTCTCCCAAAAATTCTAAAACAGAACCACACACTTGTCTGGACTCCCGCCCATCAGGGGCTAGAGGGTAACGAGGCGGCCGATTCTCTTGCGAGGACTACCATACACCGCAGAGACCCGGAACATTCGTACGCCCTCCCTGCTTACTGTCAAGGCACAGACAAATTAGCATCCTACAGGCTTCACCGAAGATCAATGCCTACGCCACACCCCAGCCTAGCTGCTGAAGAAGCGAGAAATCTTAGAAAAATACAGACAAACACCTACTTACATAAGTCCAGACTATCACTTATGTTCCCAGAAAAGTATAATGAGGACTGTAAGCAGTGTCACCAGAAGGCCGATCTATTCCACACAGTCTGGAATTGCCCAATTACTTGGGACGAAAATACCCACCAAACCTCATTAGAGTCCTGGGAAGAAGCCCTGTCCAGCCCGGACCCTGCACAGCAGCTTGCGCTGCTTAGTAGGGCCAGGGATGGCCAAATAGCTTCTGGGGTCCTGGAATTTGAATCCCACCCTTGATCTCTCCCCCTTTTCCCTCACCCCTTTTCACCAAATAAAGTTTACTACTACTACTACTACCATGCACATCTCCAGGAACGTGTTCCCTAGCGCACTCTCTGTATTTTGTCGTCACGTTCACCAGCAAGTTGGGCCGCTCTACGGGGAAGTACATGTCGTGCCACAATGGAGTCTAAATCACGACTGGTCGAAGGATTAAGACGTCGTGGCCACAAAAGGAGACATCGGAGTAGAATATCTCCGCATCGTTACTGAACCCACTGCGTGGGAATAAATGCACTTGAATTCTAAGCAATGCCTTCCAAATGATTCCAACACTGAACAGTAACCCTTACCAATTATTCGCAAAACGGCAAAACATAACAAACACGGCAAAACCAAACTCAAAAAACTGACTCGCACCGCAAACCTCCGAGGAACGCGGCGTTCAATTCGATGTTTTTCTTGTGCACTCATACTTCAGAGGCAGTTCTTAGGCGCCCTCGGAGTCTTTTTTTAGACGACACTTCCAGCAGACAATAGAAAACCGAAAAAAGTTTCCGACGCATTTAAAGAATCCCTAATAGAACTCTCACTAAGTCGGCTACTGCAGGTCACGCAGAGTTACTTTATTATGTCGTCCCATTCAACGCTGTTAAAGGTCATACAGCTTCTTAAAGAGCCCTTAATGGGGCGCTATTGCGTGCGGTCACACAGGTGACCGCACACTCGGGAAGAATTAACGAGGTTTCGCTGAATAAGGGCCTTTACGTCATGTGCGTATATGAATGAAATATGAGCAGACATTGCGGGAAGTTCAGAGGGAAGTTTACGAATACCAAGGCCCTTATGACGTTCAAAATCAAAGCATCAGCACAACTCAGGACCATATCGCAACCAACCGTTTACGTCTGTGTACCGATTTACAACTTGTTTGCCCAACTTACATCCCAACTTTATTATTCGTAATCCACTTTACTGTCTTACCGGAATTCTCTTCCACCCCCACCCCCCCAATTACTAAAACTTGTCTTCCATTGTATTATACGTATATCCATGCGTATACTACAACAGAAAACATAAAGAAACGCGGACACGTTTACATCCCTACAGTTAGTCTAAAAACATTGTACTGTGGAGGAGAACATATCATAGGATCCGAAGGGCGAAGCTAAGAAAGAAAGAAAGAAAGAAAGAAAGAAAGAAAGAAAGAAAGAAAGAAACAAAGAAAGAAAGACAGGAAGAAAGAAAGAAAGAAAGAAAGAAAGAAAGAAAGAAAGAAAGAAAGAAAGAAAGAAAGAAATTCCCATGGCAAGAAGTAGTCCTCTCCAAAGGAAAAAACAACTCTTGTTCCTTTCAAGAAGTCATTGAAATCGATTGCTCTCTTCCAAGTATATTCAAAGAAGCAAATACTTAAAAGAGAGAACCTCCCAAAACTAAGATAGCATGATGCATGACGTCCCCGCAGTAGTTCTGGAGATGGACTTGTATTTGGGAAACTTGGTACATCTTCAAACGAAACAGCGTAAAACACAGGACCGACTAAAGAAACGACGTACACAGGCGCTGGGCCCGTCGTTTCTTAATTATGTTCTGTGTCCTGTGCTGTTGTGTTCGAAGTAGTTCTGGAGATAGTGGCTACATGTCTGTGGCATTTTCTTCTTCTCATTGGAAACGAACCCAGTATTTTTCTTTACCCCCAAAATAGTTCTTCTCAAATATTGCTCGGTTCGAACTGCACACTGCAGCGACAAATCAAAGCAAACAATTTCAGTCAGGGTCCCTTTGGAGGGGCAAGTAGGAAACCTATTTCCAAAAATGTACCAACATGAGCGAGTAAATGGCCGTGTACCCCAATTGGTTTTGCTCTTTACGTCCGACGTCTGAAATTTTTCGTGCTTAGAGGCGTCGATAATGAAGTACAAACTGACTTAGTAGGACTTGATTGCTGGCTAGTTGGTTCATGATGTACGAAAGAATAGGTTTGCGCAGAAGACGAGGACGAAAAATAAGTTTGCGCAGAAGACGAGGACGAAGAGACGATAGGACAGGACGAGCGCGCAGGACAGGACGATGCTGCGTCCTGTCCTCTCGTCTCGTCGTCCTCGTCTTCTGCGCAAACTTATTCTTTCGTACTTTAAGTACAAACTGGCTCGAACCCACACTTTGTGAGGCTGTGTACCCTACCTGTCTGCTGCTGCCACGATCTTTTTTGGGTGGTGGAAGAACGACAGAGGGAGCAAAAATAAAAAAAACATTAGGCTGTTCCAGGTAGAAGCACCTTGAAGCAACCTTCCCCTGAAGTGAAAACATTGCCTGAACTTATCTTTCTTCTGTATGCGTACCTGCTCGGTGTAGGGCGGGCACCCGTCGCTTCGCGCTAACTTTGCCCCTAACTGCGCACAGGTAAGAAGTCGATTATAGCGAAGTTCGACCAGAAGCCGCTTATCTTGCGTCGACACGCGTCGTAGCACCACGAGTGCCGTGGGCAGAGACATTCATTTGGTTTTTACCTCAACGCCCTTATCCGCGGGCTAAACGTAGAGTGGTTTCCTTCTTCTTTACTCATTATGCATGTTCCACGCGGATCCACGCGCGAACCCCACAACATTATCGACAAGAGGTCACCTTTGCTAAAACAAGAAGAAATACTGGCAGCTGCGTAGAAACTTCGATTAGCGTCTCAACGCAACGTTTTGTAGCCTTCCGAAAGCGGCACGGCACAACAAGAAAAGGGCAAGGTCAACAAAGGGCACTGCCTAGAAAAAGAAAAAAAGAAGCCGAGAAGCTACGAAGTCATCGTGTCTGTGTGCTCCGGTGTTCGCGTGCTGCCTATCATTGGCAACAAAAACAAACAGCGCATGCGCCGAAATAGCATCTTCCGCAACGCTCGGTTTCGACGAGAATACAGGTGACCGAGAACGGAACCAAAAGCAATGGCAAGAGTGCGGGCAGAGTCGGCCGCCTTATCGACTCAAACGTTTGCACGGTGGACCGATTAGGACACGACAAGAGTCCGTAACAGAAAGTTCGCGTGCTGTCTTCAAACTTGTACGTTCTCAAACGCCATCACCGTATAACGGTAACCGCGCATGTTTTATCAGTCGGTCCGTATAGTCGTCCTTCACACGCCTTGACCCCTACTCGGTGCAACAGTATACACGGACTCTGCAAAAGGACGACAAGTGTACGTGTGTGCGCGGGGACTGGATGTGGCCTATAGGTAAACATTCATATCGCCTTCTCTCCAGTACGTAAGCAACGCGCCGCTAAATATACAGGCCAGTTGCGCAGTTACCGTCGCGCTCCTACGGGTCTTGACTCCAGGCTACACCGGGAAGAATCAATTGACTCTTTCGTCGATCCAGAGCACAAAGGAAAAAACAAGTTGACTGCGTCATACTCGCGGTTTGTTGTACTACTACTATAGAGCTTTCGCTGTTGGTTTGTTTCATGACAGTTCTTGTCGAAAAAAGAGCGCGCTATTTATCACCTTTTTACGACCTTAGGCCTCACGATAACTGTTTTTCTAAGACTAAATAAATACCACGTCGTGGTTATTCCCGCGCTTGTTTGGATATGATATGTATAAGTGTGTGCGTTTGTGCAAGTCCGGATGTATCAACTACCAACAAATGTATGTACTCTACGATACAAACGCCACAAACCTTTCTATTTGAATGTCATCGACTGCATAAAATGGCATGATAAACGTTCGCATCAACAAGGCCATCTAGGGAGCAAATAAGGAAGGTTTATGGATAAAACGCAACAACTCTGCATGCTGCTCGGCCGGCCACATATTCACGGGAGGAAGACGCAAATTCTGACGATGCTCCGCTGGCGGCCGCCCCCACCGGCTGATCTACCCGCGACCGCTGAGCCATCTGATGTGGTCTCTCTGTCTGTCATCCCGGAAGAGGAGCATTTTTCTTTATGTCTTACGTCATTGCATGACCCGTCGAACTGGTCCTTTGCTGGGTCCCTGGCCACTGTGGTTTAGGCGGGAACGAAGCTGCGGATCGAATGGCTGCTTCTGCTACACTCTTGAGCACAGTAGACATAACCACGTTATCGTACACCGACGTGAAGCCACACATCAGACAACAACTTTGCGAAACATGGCAAACAGACTGGAGTGAAAAAACAGACAACAAGTTACACGTAATAAAACCACAAATGAGACCATACACCACCGACAAACGCCATAGATACACAGAAGTCGCCTTGGCTCGATTATGGATAGGGCACACACATGTAACGCACTCGCACCTTCTCACTGGAGCGCCAAGACCTCTGAAGCAGGTGCGAGGAGGCCCTATTCGTGATCCACATCCTCATACAATGCAAGGCACTAGAAACAACACGACACAGACACTTCTCACAACTATACAGACAACACATTCCACTCCACCCATTGTACTTTTCAGGGGACGACCCAATGATCACCCACAAGCGTACTTTTAAGTCTCTTAGCGATGCCAAGTTTTTACACCTCATTACTTACCATGCATATTGACACCCTAGACCTTTACACCAGTCATCTAAATTGTCTTTCATGTCATTTCACGTATAAAAAGTTGAATGTTTTACACTTACCATCACCTCGTCCTCATAAAACAACTTTTCCTTGGCGCTCTTTGCCCAAAGTCGGCCTTGCGCCATAAAACCGCAACCATCACTATCATTACCCATCGAATTTCTGTGGTCCCATGTTGTGGACGAGCACAGAGCATTCATTATCATGCCCGACTTCCAAAAGGAGCCTAATCAACAAGCTTTCGTCCGCACAGCCCCACCCCCTTCCCCCCTGAAGTATCTGCGACCAATGGCTCCTTCTGGAGGGGCCAACGTGACGGGAACCGGTAACGAGTGCGGGTGCCCGAGGTCAGGCAGCAAGCCGATGGGCGGATTGCCAAAGTAATCGACGTAAACCTATAACAGCTGGTGGGCCTTATCGTTATCACGCTTGCGCCCACTGCCACTGCCCGTTGCGGAAGCATAGGCATGTGCCTTCATATTGACAATAGCGAAAATTTAAAGCGCAACAAATTTAGACAAAAGACGAATGACACAAGGAAAAGCGCTACCTGAGCACCAAGAGAGTCCTTCGCCACATACTCTCTGCAGTGGAGTCAATTTGTGTCTTGTATTCTTGCCATCTTCTCTTCTTAACGGAGGGCGACAGCCGCTGTGTTTGTGTCTGGTTGTAGAGCAAATCACGGTACAGGCGTCCTTGCCTTTCCCATTCCGAGCGAAGCATCCTGCACATACTTGTTCCATTACGTTTGCGTGTGTAACTCTTCAGCCTTCACTTCTAATCACTCTCATCGCCATCACAGTGTGCAAGACGCGCACATTTTCGTTCTGCATTCGGCGGAGACAGTTGCCCCAGGAAGTGTGTGCCCTTTTCGGCGGCTTCCCGCCCACCGTCAACCATGGAACAAGTATGTGCAGGATGCTTCGCTCGGAATGGGAAAGGCAAGGACGCCTGTACCGTGATTTGCCCTACAACCAGATTCAAACACAGCGGCTATCGCCCTTCGTTAAGAAGAGAAGATGGCAAGAATACAAGACACAAATTGACTCCACTGCAGAGAGTATGTGGCGAAGGACTCTCTTGGTGCTCAGGTAGCGCTTGTCCTTGTGTCATTCGTCTTTTGTCTAAATTTGTTGCGCTTTAAATTTTCACTATGGAGTAGCAACTAGCTCGAACCCTCACGTTGTTAATTCATATTGACGCTGGCCTTTGTGAATCTAGGGTATGGTATTAGCTGGAGCTCGACTGCAACGACCTCTTTCAACAGACACCGGCTTTAAAACTGTGTTCTGCGTCGACAAAAAAGGCCAGCAGGACACTGGTATGCAAACCATTGTGGAACCGATATTGAGGGTCAGGAAACGTACGACAATGGTATACATCAACGCATTGTCGGTCGAAGAAGAGGTTGCGCGGTTTTTTCCTAGTGGTCGTGAAGGATCTCCACACCAGGAAAGCGAAGAGAATAAACGTAGTTGCGCCACTAACGCGACGCCTCCTCATTGGACTGCCGGACAAACACCGCGTGAGCACCTGAAACACGAAATCTCTCTTTTTCAATGCGTGTGGTGGCGTGTATCACAAGAGGCTGTTTCTCCTAGCGCAACTCAATGCCGTCGAAGAATCGGAAGTTGCACCGCGGCTTCGGTTCGTGGATATTCGCCGGCTTACACACGCAGTGGGCATTTTGGTATGAAGGGGCAAGTCATTATGCGTCCGTGAACGCCCAAACCACGGTGAAGTGATTCACCGTAATTCTCTATCCGGGATGGGACGGAATGAAGCTCGTCACAACCGACATGTCGATTGTGACGAGCATGTACATGTCGATTGATTTTATCGTGTTTGGCTTGGTACACGCAATCGCGGGCCATGGCCTTCTGTAGGATTGGAGGGCTCAATTTTTTAACAGCCACAAGCTGCGAAGCCAAAATTTAAAGGCTCTTGGAATGAAGGGAAGGGGGGGGGGGGGGGGGTTTGTAGTGGCAAAAATATAATCTACTTGGGGACAGCAGCCGAAGGTGTGCATTTGCGCTGTTATCCCCGCGCAGACTCTTATTAAAGTAAAGCTTTCTACCTCTACCTGCCAACGGTTCTTTCGTGGTGTGCGGCATAGAGTTTCTCACTAGCTCACCTAGAGTGGAATATGGCGCTGGCGTCAGCGTGATTCGGCGAAAGCGCTCTACGCCTCCATGAGTGCCGCCATAGCGTGTAGTTCGGCCGGGAGTTCGGCGTGGCATGGTCGGGAACGACTTTGTGGCTACGCAAATTGAGTTTTTGTTTAAAAAATTGCTGTCAAGAGTGCCGCTGTCAACAAATTTTATTTTCTATGAGACACTGTGTTAGGGGTCTTATGTTGCAAAACAAATTTGGGGGTTACAAAAGAAATAATAAAGCAGAATAAAATAAAGCCTTTGGCTCACGCCGCCAGATACAGCGGCTGTACAGGATATATTTTTCAATTATTACATACTCCAAACTGGGTGAGGTTCTTTTTTATTTTTTTTGTAACATTTAGCTGAAAAGAATTATTTAGATTGTCTTAAGCTGTGTTCTTGCTTCCTCTCAGTAAGTGTTATCTTATGCTACCTGCTTTGGCAGGCGAAGCAGATGCATCAAAGAGATGCAAGAAAGATGTAATCACGTCGTATTTATTATTTTTGTCCATGCAGATATAAACAAGCCTAGAGGCGAAGCCTATCACCGCAAGCAAGTCTTCAAGCACGCGCGCAAAGCATTATGAAATTGCATGGATGCTTTAAATGGCAAATAAATACTGGCTTGTCGTGTAGCTATGTATGCTCCCTCATTGCGCCTGCCAAAGGCAGTGCATGCTGCAAGGGGTAAGTAAACGCAGCGACGGCGACGAGCGACGTGAAAATCGTAACTGAACGTGTGCAGAAAACGGACAGTGTGGGCTAGCGTAGCTTATTTAGTGGCTGTAGTGTGGGCGGCGGCGGCGGCAAGTGGTATGAAGCGGTATAACAGGCCGCTGGGACCCTCGCTCGCTTTTTGCTGGCCAGAAGTAGTTCACAAGCGAGCGGCAGCGGCGATACAGTGAACTATAGCAACGACCGACGACGACAGAGGACATTGGCGGCAGTGTATTATAATTTTTTTCGCTTGTAGCTGTCAACGAGTACACTCTGTTGTTGTACCTTTTGAGTTACGTTTTCCGCGTCGCTTGTCGCCGTCGCTGGATGTGGTCATCCCTTCAGCTTAAGAAACTCGCCGCTAACGCTTGCACATGCATTAAGTGCTAATCACGCTGTTAATTAGACATATCTGTGATAACCATTGAATGCCAGAAAGCGGCATCCCGAAGACGGAAAAGCATACCGAAAACAGAACTAACAAGCACATCAGAACCGAGAAGCTTAATCCATAGCCCCTTCTACTAGCCACTTGCTGCCAATCTGATTCCCACAGTACCCACAATTCCCATGGGGGCGTGCGATCGCAGCGACACTTTCCACTCTAGGTGATATTGAGAAACTCTATGGTGTGCGGGACAAGATATTCCCAACACGGCTGAGGATCGGGAGCGCGCTTCTCACTCACGGACCACAGTGTAGATGGCGCGGCGATAGGGCGCTATTACCCAGCGTTACCCGCACGCAGGTGACTGCTCGCACCGGCGGGCGCGTCGCCGGTACAGCTTTGTCCTCTGCTTTAGCGACAGTTGTTTTAGCCAAGTTTTGGCGCTGCTTCGCGTCCATTGCGCGTTTCCTTCGCACAGCTTGATTAACTTGTTCGACAGAACCTGCTGGGTAACCCGGACCTGACGGAATTAAGTGGTCGTACGGCAAAGATTCGTTAAGGATTGGTTTGCAGGGTGGGAAAACAAAATGTAGAGACCACATTCAGGCATCTGGCCGCTAGAGAAACGCTACCTTTTGCGCACTCCTTGCCACGAATGGGGTCCGTTCTCTAAATTGTTGATTACCAATTCGATTGTGTTTTAACAGGTATTACAAAAGGCGGAAGTAGCAACTGGTTCTGATAAATAGCGATTATAAAAGTTCCCTCAGCTTTCTCAGAATTCTCAAACTTGCTAAACTAACAAGTTTGAATCGGTATCAATGGGAATCACTATGCCCACATGCCGAATTCTTTCGGTGTCTGCGCTTGTTTCACGCGGTGGTGTAGCCCCAACCTAGCGCATCAGGATGTCTAGGTTCCGCTGTCTCACCCTTCGAATGAAACTCCTCTCCGTGTTCTTTCGGCCGACGCACGGCATAGGTATACAGCGGCGGCGTCCGCCCCTCTAGCCCGGCCGTGGCCGACGCTGCTGCGTTCGGGACGCCGCCCCCGCGAACTCCAGGTAACGGCTGGCGGAATCTCTGGTTTCACCCTTTGTAGAGCCACGTGTGTAAATTCAAGTGTTGTCGCTTGGGCAATTGTTGGGGGTGTCGTCTAAACCTTTGCTTTCCAACCAGCTTCACAGCTTGAATTTGAGCCTTTTTTTTTTTTTTTGCTCAATTCGCATGCTGGCCTCACTGTTCGCCGAATTCGTGCACGTTGCTTCGCTGACTTTTCATTCTAAAACGTTGTGGTAAATCCGATTTTCAGGTATTTGTTACAAAGTAGCTAATATCAGTGGGAATGAGACAATGGTCGAATGAGACAATGGTCGATAACTGAACGAACTTTTGGGGGGAACTACCGTTCCCCCCAAAAAGTTCGTTCAGTTATCGCTTTTCGCGTCACGTCAAAGTTCACCGTATCGTGTGTATATTACCAGCCGAGAACACGCTGCACGTGTTTCCTGCCGCGAAGTTGGCATTTCCCTATCTCACCTGAGGAGCGCATCCATTTTTAACTGCGTGCGGACAATAGTTCTTCCCAACGCCACCGCAGCGCCCACCTAGGGCACATTGTTCGGGGTCGCCGTGTGCATTGGCTTCAGTGCCGCCAGCTTGCTCGTGGGGCTCAAATATCAACGAACGCGGAAAGTTACGAAGGCTTTGTTTGCCTCGAACACGTGTGGAGCAGCCGTTCATTGCAGTTTGAGAAGGGTGGTCAGTGGCGCCACAGATTCGGCCTCGCTGTATTAAGCAAAGGTTTACAGGATCACGAGAGGAACAAAGCGATGCAGTTTACACAATCCTTCGCATTATCAGCTGACAGTTTTATTCTGTTATATTTTGTTTTATCTGTTTTATCAGTTTTGTTTTATCAGTTTTATCTTGTTGCTGCTTTGGTATACAACCGGTGATTTGGTGGTTTCCCTCTCAGATCTGATCGGATCTATGAATACTCTTAGAATGTTTTACGCCCGTGATAAGCATAGAGTGCCATCTGAAGAGTTGCTGAAGAGTTCCCAGTTGAGTCTGGCTAGCTGAGTAGCGTAAGCTTCGGCCTTAGCTGCGACCTCTGCAATATTGAGTTTCATCTTCCTCTTGCGCTTTCGGCGTTTTAATCGCTTGACTAGGCCCCATCTGGCTTACCACAGCCGCAATAGGTACCCGTCGACGTCGGGAGTGCCTGCTGTGCGTTTTATGCACTTCGTGCATTTGTCGCGGACGTCTCGAAGGGTGCTGCACCACTCAGTCAGGGAGGTTATTTTTCCAAGCTGATGTTCACTTTCTGCTCTCAAAGCGTTCCAATCAGTCATTTTGGCTCGTGAAATCCTTTTCAAACGATTCTAGCGTTTAGTTGTGAACGTGGTAATCTGCCTAGTGTTTCTTGGAAGTTCTCCCACGAGCTGTCCTGTAGACCTTTGATATATGTAAAGTCAAAACATGTGTCTTTGCGGACGGCATAGCCAGTTCTTGTAGGCATTGCTGCATCTGTTAGGAGCTCGAGTTCCAACTCATCTGCTCCCTGGGTGATTGATCTCCGCCCTGTGTCTGTCATCGGGTGTCCCCGGCTAGGGTCGCACGCATTGAAGTCTCCAACGACAATTAACGGTTTGTTCTTCGCTAGGCTGCATACGCCGTGGAATAGCTCGGCGAACTGAGGGATTTTTTAGTGCTGAACTGAGGTTGACAACAAATGCGCTGCTTTTGCCAAGGCATTTGGTTTTTTTTCGTACCAGTTTTCATTATCACGTGTTCAACATTGCTGCTCTGTATGGCGGCGTGCCTGATGGCTGTTGCCGTCTTTTCTACCAAGGTGACCAGTTCGCCTCCAGCGCCCCCCTCAAAAGCCTCGTACCCTTCTAGGTTGGGTCTTCCTTCAGTCTTCTGGAGCGCGATTACAGTAGGCGGCGCCAGGTGTCTGTTCACCTACTGTTGAAATGACCCTGACGCCGCAGATGGGTTAATTCTATGAATCCCCGCCATTGTTTGAAACAAACAAAAATGCCGCACGGCATTCGTGATCTTGTCATGGCAGCTATATGTGTTGTTTCTAGCTTGCCTGAATTTAATAACGTATGTCTTCTTATTTTCACAAGCGGAAAACTGACGGCCAGCTTTGCCCCGTCGCCTGTTGAACTAAAATAAATATCACGTACATGATACATAATATCCATAATAATACATTTAGAGCGATAACAAAAGTCTACAGCTCTCGCATTCAGCCGCATACATCGTTCAAATGGCCTCGTTCACGGAGGTAAAACAATTGACCGAACTGTGAACTTAAACACGGATTACCGCTTGTGGTAGAGGCACCCCTTGTTTGGCAATATTTTTTTGGCAGAAATGCGTTTTTTGTTAACGGCGGTTCCAGCAAATGTTCCCAGATACAACTATTTAAAGTTTAAACATCCATAGCTCTATTTCCTTATTCATCAAAATGCTGAAAAGAACTTCGCGAATCTCATTGAACTCTTTACAACTTATGACGTCACAATTCGTACTGCGGAGAAGGGGAGTGATACCCGCCATTTCATGCGTTATTAAACAACCGCTGCTGGCGCTAGCGTCATTTTCCTGCTGAAGGCACTGTGAGCTAGCAATACGGGTCAGCTTCTTACCGCACTTTCGGGTCCATTTAGATATTAGCCGTCATGTGGTCTCTCTCATCGCGGCAGCGGGCCAGTCCCCACCTACCATAGGGAAAAGGGAAAGAGGAGGTGTGTCCTAATTAAGCTATATTTTTTTCTGGCGGCGAATCCGTTCTGGGAAGTTCTGCTTACGTTCACGCTGTACATGCTGTGGTTTCCTGGAAGCACTGCAAGGCATCAACTTATTCTGGACAGAACACGCACAACGCTGTCAGTCGCTCACCGGTCTCGGCAGGCAGGTTACGCGGAGAAGAGTTTCTGGGGGAAGTCTGAGTGCCAGGAACAAAAATGAGAATGTGAAAAAACAAAAAACAAACAAGTGAATACATTCAAGCGAAAGAACACTAGAGAAACAATAGCGATAATATTCCACGCTCGAAGTGACGCACAAGCTTACTTCAGGCCGCATCAAATGCTTTAGAGGAAGGCTCGATGTGCCCCATGTAGGGGCAAAACAAGAAAACCGAAACAGGGACAGCTAGCGCGAAAGACATCAGGAACTCTCTCTTAATTTCCCTAGCTTCTCACGTCACTCCCTGAGCCTTTTAATATAACGGGTCACCTTTACGTTGCCCACGAGACAGGTTTGGGCTGACCTCTTTTTTGTAGCGTGCCGTCAACATCAAAAATAAAAGCAGAATAACAGCGATGAACCCCTGGCTTAACAGACGCTCTTTCCTCCCTCTTTTAACTCCCCCGTTCCTGCGAAACCTTATTGGGAAAAAAATGCCGGTAGTCAATAAATATACCGCGTTCAATACATAAACAGATAAACAACTGTAATCATTTTATCTGACTGTGAAGGAGAACCCTGTGACCATTATAATTTAATTATAAATTAAGGCTACGTCTTCGTCGCGCGTTTATTTGCCGTTTGTTAAGATTTAGCACATATGAAGCAAAAGCCAGGGCTGTACGGCCTTCAGCCCCGTGGAGGCGCTGTGCTTCGCTGCACGACAGGTTGCCTTACCTCGCGGTGTGTGTCTTTGGAAGAAAGCGAGTAATCTTGCAAGCTCGACGAAGCAACGTTTTTAAGTGCGAATGCACTTTATAAGCGACCCCAAACCATCCACCGCCGGCGGCGGCGGCGGCGGCGTTGGCGTCCGCAGTGCTCCTCTATATTTAAAAAAGAAACCGCATCCGGCGCCAGGTTTCGATCCGAGGACTTTGCGGCCGCAGCGCGACGCTCTACCGACCAAGCCACGGAGGCGACGCTGATATCAGCGTTAGTGACGCGCCTTGTATCTTTAACGCATTCAAACTACGTCGTCAGCGGCGTGCGTTGGCGACTCAGCGGCGTTATAGCGGCTTGATAACTGCGTGGTGTACACGTGATACTACAAACCCGATGGAAGAGATGGAAGAGAAGGCGGCGAGGCGGTGGGCTGCGGGGGCCGAGCGCAAGCGCCGCAAGCGGGCCGACAACCGTGCATTCGCACTTTCATATTCTCCCCCTCGGGGAAATGCGGGGGAATTTTTTTCGTTTTTGTGCACTCTCTGGGGACTCTGCTTGTTCATTTAGGAAGCTAGGATTCTGTAATCGAGTTCTTCTCAATTAGGTGCGTATTTGTTGTTGTCACCTGATTGTGAAAGCGTGAGGCCCGTTTTTGGTTTGCTGTGATTGATGCGAAACAAACCACGTGTTAAACGAAATAGAGAGAGAAATATTCGTTTTTGTCGAGCTTATCTCCAATCAAAAGACGAGAAGTCAGCTCCAAACTCTAAAGTGTTCTGAAATTATGCATATGCGCTTTATAGAACATTGGGTAAAAAACTTCATTATAGAGGATAAGCACTGGTCGATCATCTGTGCACCCCGTGTACGAAATTCTACGCATCCACATTCAGTTTAACTTTCAGTTTCAGTTTTTAGTTTCAGTTTATTATTCCAACAAAATATACAATGTGTGAAAAAAATTGTATACAGAACGGATATGAGTATGAATATGAATAGAAAGAATATGCTCATAGCTTGCATGCAGCTGTAGGTACCTGCGCGAAGTAACAATATATGTATGATATGAAATGTAACTTCTTAACACTACATAATAATCCAGTACATCTATGTACATCGATGAACATATTACAAAATTCGAAAAAGCGTTACGCTCTCTTTCACCTATATGGAGTGCAATATACACCCTCTGTGTTTGTCGTACACTCGTTTATAGAAACGTCCATTACGCGCGCAAATGAAACGCGAACACGAAAATATGAATCAGAACACGCAGATAGCTCGATTTCTTTCCGTACAAGTAAAAATGACGCGTGGCGTGCTTACAAAAACAAAGTCTGGAAATGTGGCTTTCCGAATATACCAATAGTGCGCCATTATTAAGTGCGAATGCACTTTATAAGCGACCCTGAATTCCGTTGACCGCCGTCCGTCCACATAGCAACAGCTGCGGGTGCGCGCGCTCCTCGTCTTCCTTGGCAACGGGGGGAGATGGCACATACCCACATGGGAGATTGGCCAGGAATCTCCTCGTCTTCCTTGGCAACGGGGGGAGATGGGCGCGCGCTGCCTGGCCGCTGACATGGCACATACCCACGTGGGGGATTGGCCAGGAATCGGGCGTGAGAAGGGCTAATGCACCCGCTTAAAGGAGTACTGACACGAAATTTCAAAGCTGAGATCCGCTCTAGCAATCAAGTACAACGACAACACAAATAGGTGTCTGTGCATGGCACATACCCACGTGGGGGATTGGCCAGGAATCGGGCGTGAGAAGGGCTAATGCACCCGCTTAAAGGTGTACTGACACGAAATTTCAATGCTGAGATCCGCTCTAGCAATCAAGTACAACGACAACACAAATAGGTGTCTGTGAAGAAATGCATCTTTCTTTCTTTGTAGTTGTGTGTGTGTGTGTGTGATCTCTCTTTCGCGAACATTACCGAACCGCGCAAATTCAACTCCTGCATTCGCACTTTCACATTCTTCCCCTCGGGGAAATGCGGGGAATTTTTTTACTTCAACGAACAGTATTTTTCAATTTTTGCATGTTCTCATTCATATTTTGGTGTTCGCGTTTCATTTGCCGCGTATTGTACACAGAAACATGGCATGCACCTAGTAACAGCCACAGATCTTTGTTGAGTAAAAAAACTTTCTCCAGTACAACTGCCTTGGACAAGTTGTCAGTCTTGTCTAAACAACGGTAAAGAATTGCGCTGTAAAACGGGTATGGTCTGTGGTGCATTCGGAAAACAATCCTAAGTGAGGAACAGTACGTTACCTTTTAACTGAAAAAAAAAATGATGTAGAACCAACGCGCACAGCCGGTGACGACTCATGGGGCAGATATTTGGCTCCCCCCTAAACACAATGAAAGGAAAACTTAGGGCAGCATAACAAGCCACAAAAAAAGTTGATGATGCGATAAGAGTTACGCTTAGGAATGAAAAACGAGCGTGACTTGGTTTAGGGAGTAAACTCATGCGAATGACGTCATAGCTCAAAGCAAAGTGAAGAATTGGACTCGGGGTGGACACGTGATGTGGAAAACTGCCAACAAGTGAGCTTTTTCGGGAAGATAGACGATACCGAGGAACGGAACTTGAAACGGGGGAAGGCAAATAACTCCACAGAGAGAGGAAATGAAACAGTTCAAGGGCCACAATTGGATTCGTACGCAGCGGACTAAAGTCTCGGGGAAATCAAAATTATTACAGCATTTATTGGCTGTTTATACCCCGTGGGAAGTGTAGAAAGCGAGAAGTAGTTACAAAGTTCAGAAAAATGAACTTCAATATACCACATAACACGACCAAAGGGACGTGTTTTCGTGGGAGAGGCTCTAGTATACGCTTACAGCTCTGCTATTTCGAGCCATTATGACAGAAAGTGGACAAAATTTGGACCGCGTTCAGCGACAGCAACTATTCGTTTCCACACTAAAGGCACTTTGTTTTGTTTTTTGTTTTTTTCTAGCACCCACGCGCGGCCTACATATTTCTGTCGCTCGATTTGTCTCTTCCGTTTCAGCCAAAAAAGAAATGTAGCCACCAATGCTGGAAAACTTTCGCTTACTTCGCTGCTTTAACATTGAATGGCCAAGTCGGAGGCATTTTCATGCTTTTGTTGTTGTTTTCGTTAAAGTCACGCTATTATTTGGGCCAACGCGTTCAGAGCGCCTATATACGTTTCTGTCAAGATGCACAACGATAACTTCTGCAGCAGAAACGAAACTGAGTTTCATATTAAATTTTTTTGTTGGGGAATGCCAAGGAAACACAACGACCTTCAAGAAAGAAAGACGTGGTTCTAATGTAACTTGGTGTGCTTACACGGCCACTAGGCTGCGGCTGGTCTATCACTTACCCCTCGGCGCAGTTCGCGAAGTGGATGAAGTTTACATTTAGGACTGCAGCGACAAAAGCGGCCCACTTGATTTTTCTCGTGGCGAGCGGCGTTCCAGCGCACAATAGTTCAATTCCACCACGCTAGCTCAGCTAAAGAGGCCGTCCCGCACTAGCAGCGATTTGGGGGCGCAAATAAACATATATGAGATGTTTATTTTTCCAACTACGAGCAATTGACTGAAAACTGAAATAGCAATATTGCAATACGCCTTTCTGAGTTGCTGGGGAGGCTTTAACAGCCTCTGTGGGGAAGCAAAAGCGTACTTCGTTAGAGGAAAGTCCAATATGTCTAGTTTATGTACTGAGCTTCATTTTATTTTTTTTCTGGCAACATCAAAACGAATTTTTCCCGCTGAAATCAGTTTCAAAGACGCATTTCCCTGTAATCTCCATGCTGGATGATTTTGGGACGTTACCAGTGACGTCAAGATGGCAAGTCTGCAGCAAGCATCCTGGGAACATGCGTCCGCTCTAGTAGTCTCACTAAATCAGCCAGTGCGGATTTATTTGGCCCATTTAAGAGAGCCAAAAAATTCCTCGAGGCACTAAGCCTACTTACGTGCCTTGAAGGCTGAAGGATGTCGATACTTATTGACAACGTGTTTACTCCAACATCGCGCAATTGCATCGCTTTCTTCGCTTTCGTTTGCTTTGTCTTTTGGCGCGAATTGTTTCATCCGCCCTTTTTACTGCTACATCGTGTTCGCGACTCTGCCTTCGTTTTCGTGTCGTCGTGTGGCGGCGCTAATTAACTTAAAAAGTAAAGCCGTTCCATACAATACGAATCTGTCGGATGTGCGGAGCAGTTATTAGCCACAATGTATTGTAGCGCCGTTATCGACTCACTGCTACAATGCAATTCAAATTTCCCCCTTCGCAGTGCTCGCGCGCCCCCTGCCTGAAACTTCGCCAGCAGGAGTTCTGTTCTCTTTGTGCTTTTCTCCCCGCATGTGCCGGCGTCGCACTGCCACTTTTTCCCACTTACAATCGTAAAAGCGAACCCAACGAGCGTTGCTAACTAAATGAACGCGGGCGTTGCCGGTTAAGTATGTATATTTTGCCTCAAATATACCTACAGTTTGCTTTCCGCTAAACAACGGGGAGATGTATGACAAGAGCCACCGTTTCACGAGTTTCGAACGCGTATGACTATATAAACCGCTTGGCTTTCGAAGCCTCTGGATTACGCCGCGACGACAGCCACTACGACGGAACGCCGTGTGGCTCTACTTGGGCCCAGCGAGCGAGCTACGACGACAAGGCGAGCCCCTAAAGTGATCTGCACTTAAAAGCGGACGAGTGAAACACGCCGCTGCTTTCCGAGAATCAGAGCTTTGCGCGACTGGGTTTCCTGTTATACTTACGGGCCGTCCCAGTCACGTGTCACGCGGCACGCAGCCTTTTAACTTTCGTTCCCCACTGACCAACATGTGGAAGTGTCACGGTTGTAAAACACTCGGCTCCTGTCCTGTAGGCGAATTAAAATGTGTTTTTGATTATTATTCTTTCAGAGGCGAGCTTTTTCTCTACCGGACAACAACGTCGTTTTCCGCAAAAAGGGGCACTTGAGACTCGCGCCTCAAATGACGACGTCCTCCTCGTATTTTCCTTTGATGCAAAAGGAGACGTGGTTTTATGCGTAAACGGGATCCGGCCGCGGTGCTGACATTTTCGCGTTATAGTGAAAAACAGGGCATTCTCATTAATATTCGCGGGAAAGGATGGCGGAAGAAGAGTTTGCGCGTGTAGATTCCTCCTGTTTTATATTACAACAAACAACAGGAAAGCGTCACCTAATCTGAAGGACTCGGCGAGTTTGTGAGCAAGGGGAAAAAGTTACTGCCTGCTTACAATTCACAACCCAGCATTAACCTGCAGAGACGCAGGGACAATGCAAAGTTCGTCCTTTTTTTGCAGCTTTGTTCGCGCTCAGTACTAACCTATTCGGATTATATTCCTTAGAAAACCTGTAATAAGGGTCGGCCCGTAATAATGCTGATATAGCTGCGTCCCACTTCATATATCATTCCCACTTTATGGCCGCTGCTCATAATTAATGGCTAAATTATTAAACAGCGCGGCAAGTGCTCCCGCACAAGGAAAACCGGGAGGGAATTGGTCGAAATGAGAGAACACAAGGTTTGAGCGTCTTGAGTCCGGAAAAGCGCCGTATAAATAAAGCGCTTTTGCACTTGCAATGCGTTCGCGTCGAAAGGGTTTCCTGCACTACAAAGATAACAGACGACAGGTATGAATAGTGCAAATGCAATAACAATTTATGTGTTAATGTTTTAGGAAATGACATTTTCGCGAAGAAAAAAACAAAATGTAGGGTATGCCACTTCTAGTTCGGGATGCATAGGTAGTGAGCAATGTAATGAGCCCCACTCTTAGCACTTTCTTTTACAATAAAACCGCTAAAAAATGGCTGCGGCTCAGCTCAGCTAACCTTGGATATGGAAAGCAAAAGCATGGCTTATTCTGGTTGAGTCTTCGTATCGCTTAGTTAACCTTTGATTTAGCCGTATTGCCGACCATGTCTGAAAGGCGTTCGGATGGGTGCAATTCTCACAGAGAGAGCCTGGGCGAACGCGGCGTTCGCTCACAGCGAACGCACAGTTCCTCTTCGCCGTGCGCGAGACGACCAAGCGCCGCATGCGCGGGAGGCTGCTGGTTTGGTGGGCTGCCTATCAGCTGAGTGGCCGCTCCCGTCGCGGCCGCCGCCGCAGAATGACTTAAAGGAGCCATGAAGACAAAATACAAGTTGGGTTTATTAGAAAGACTGCTTAGGCCCGATAACAATGATACCAATATCATCGCAATCTTCGAACAAATAATGGAGATATTGAAGAAAACGTGTGAAGCAGTCGCGACCCCCTAGCCAATTTCCCGCAACTTTTCTATGACGTCACGGAACCTTGTTTGTGCGATTGGCGGCCGCCTAACCGACCTGTCGCGTTGACACATGACTGGAAGTCTGTAATGGGGCCTCTAGTTCCATTTGACCGCATCTCTTGAGTTCTAACGTGCAGTTAACGCACTGAAAATTATGTTTTATTGTTGGCCCGTATGACGTCATTCTTGCTCATAACACGTCACTGTGGCGCAAAATTTGAAAGTTTTTAAATACTTCTTGCTTTTTTTTCGTTAAAAAAACATCTGTTGGGGCTGCAATGGAGCTGAGTGAGATACTGAATCCTAGTTGTTTCAAATTACACGAAGTTGTATTTTCTCTTCATGGCTCCTTTGAAACGGAGCCTTGTGCGCAGCGCCGACAGCGTGCCCGGCGAATCACGCGATGCTCTTCGAGGGGTGTGTCGCCCGGGGTGTGTCTAAGGTCAAAAGGTCACCTTGCGCGTCCTCCCTGAAATCGCTGGACCAAAGTAGTAATTAGCGTTGTTTTAAAAATAATTTTGTGCCTTTCTTCGGTCCGTCGTTGTTCATGTACGCAAACACGTTTTCCGAGGAAGCCAATTTTATGGACAACGCTAACTTCAAAGTAAACTCAACAGTGCTGGCTGATGAAAATGATCGTTGAGCCCTGTCCGTGCGTATTGAAGCAACAACTGTGAAGCAGCAGTGAATCAATAAAACGTGTTGTTGGGCTAGTTGGTAGAGACTTAATGGAAGGCTTAGCGCAAAGAACACGAGGACGGTGGCAGACGAGGCAGTCGCTCATTCATTCATTTATTTCTAAGTAATTTTAAGTAAATTTATAAAATTAAAGTAATAAATAAAAACGACGGAAAATCTACAGATCCCTTACGTTATCAAATAAATTTTGTAATGCATAATACAAAAAATACATTTTCACGTCTACAGCAATATTTGTCCGCGCGGGAAGTAGTAGTAGTAGTACCTTTATTGGTAAGGAGGGCCAGAGGCCGGTTTAGGGAAGAGGAAGGGGGAGTAAGGGGAGGGGAATGCAGCGTCTTTTACAGGGATGTGGCAGCTTGCAGGGACCAGAGTCGACCCCAGCTACACTGCCCGTGGTAGGCCACTTTGGATAGCAAACAGCCCTGTTTTGTGCAGTAGAGGTTTCTCCATAGTATGATAGTCTTCTGGGGTGCTTGTGGGCGCGTAGAAAGATGTAATGATGTCTGAGTGATGTTGCGAGAAGAAGGAGCAATCCCGAAGGAGATGGTTGGGGTCTGCATATGTGAGGGTATTGCAGAATGTACATTTGAGAGGCAGATTGGGTGAGAGCCATTTTCGGATTATGTGCGGGGTGTAGGCAGCATTTGCTAGGAGCTTGTTGAGAAATACCTCACCGGCTCGTGGCAGGGGAGGAATGCCGGTTAAGTACCCTTGTGGGGTGGCAGCGATGTAGCGGTTCCTCTTGTCGCGTTTATGTCGAAGTAACTGCAGGGAAGAAGGTAGCGGTGACGGAGTCGGCGTGCAGGGAACCAGCGGAGGTGTGATACTGCTCTCCTGTGCCGCAGAATGGGCGGCCTGGTTACCCGTGCAAGCTGTCTCGTGGCCGGGAACCCAATCAATTCGTACAGATACCCCATTGCGACGGAGTAGGGCAACATGGGTCAGGATTTGTTGTGTGAGGGGGTTGAGAGAGGATTGGCGTCTGAGTTCTTGAACTACGCCGAAGGAGTCCGTGAGGATTCGAATGTGGGATGGGGGCATCTGCGAGACGTCGAAGCTTATGTGGTTGAGGGTACCGATGACAGCGTGGAGCTCAGCCTCCAACGGCGTGATGTGGACAAGGTTGAGGCTTGCTGTGCCGCTGAGATCTGGGTTCTCCGAGCAGTGCCAAGCCAGACCGACGATGTGGTCCCTGACGCTGGCATCCGTATAGATGTCAATCTCTCCGGGCCAACGGGACCGCTTGAGCTTTTCTGGGCGCTGTTTGCGCAGCATCAAGTGACCGCGCGGGACTGGTTTCGAAGGTGCATTAGGGGCGACATCCGGGAGAGTCCATGGAGCCATTGGGCTTAGAAGGTTGTGCACCTGGATGGGCCGTTGGTTGTCCCAATCTGAGAGCGCCAGTCCTTGCAGGGTAATAGTCAGCTTGAAGTCCGCTTGCATTCGAGTTTCCTTCATTATCAGATCGATGGGGGGAAGTGGAGCAGCTTGTTCCAGTGCCGTAATTCGTGTATGCCGAGGTAAGCCGGTTATGGTTCGGAGTGTGGCTCTGTGAAGGGTGTGGAGGAATTTGAGATTAGTCTTGCTGAAGTCATATACAGGGGCACCATATGCGAGGGCACCGATGGCCACAGCACGAGCCAAAGCAACGCATGAACTTTGTTGTGCACCGCCGTACATGTTAGAGAGGCGCTTAATAAGGTGAAGCATCGGTTTCCATTGCTTTTTTAATTTGGTTAGCCAGATCTTTGGACTGTTGTGACTGCCCAGCGGGATGCCAAGCAGCCTTATGTGGCCGCAAGTGGCATGAATAGTGTTATTTGCGATGTGGAGGGTGGTTGGTTCCGTATCAGGCGAGGACTTGGTTCCGTGAACAAGGAGGAGTTCAGTTTTTTCAGGCGCCATCTCAAGCCCGAGTTGAGGCAGATGGTTCTCAAGGCTTGCGACAGCCGCCTGAAGTTCAGTAATCATACTGTCTGTGTTTTCGAAGTCATTACCTTCTGTCCATATCGTAATATCATCCGCGTAGATGGCGAAACGGGCGGATGTGTCTCGCTCGAGTTGACGAACCATACGGGTCATCGCCAGATTAAAGAGGACTGGTCCGAGTATAGACCCTTGAGGAACTCCTCTGTCCAGAAAGTAAGTACGGGGCGACCAGCCCGGATGGGAACCGTTAAGTTTTATGGGTCTACTCTGGAGAAAGTGGCGCACCCAGTCTTGAGTTTTTTGGCTGGGATACGCTTGGGCTAATTCCGGGGGCTCATCTCGGCTATGCCAGGATTTACGTAGCGTGAGCAAAGGTTCAGCTGGTTATTCTTAGCTTTCCTAGTTTTATAGGATTGGCTTGATTATCATTCTTACTGCTGCTTCAGTGACACACAAACAGGGTATACGCATTATGTGACACATGTATATTTATCAAGCGGCTCCGGCGCAGCGTCGCCAATCTTCCCAGAGCTAAGCTGGTTCCACAGGCGCACGCCGGTGTTGCTGCGACGCACGAGCCACCGATTCCACACCCGGCCACCCGTCGCATGATCATCAAGTGGACCGGGCCGCCACTTGCGGAACGGAGGGCGAAGACGCTGGGCGCGTGGGGTGTGTGAGTGACGCCGGGTAGCGAGCAACGTTCCATGCACCAGCGCCATGTGACGTCACTGATCATCGTGCGTGCGCAGCATAGCTCTCCAGGAGCCACGCGAAACGGGTCACCCTCGGCCAGTGTAGCTCACGCTACAAAAATCTACATGTGCTGAAAACGCTTGTTCACTCGAATTGAGCCTTTACGGACTCCGCCGTTCGCGCGAGGTAGTACTCGCTTTTTTAACACGAGCGTGCTGGCCGTTAAATGCCACATTTATGTTATTTTGAACCCTCTTGAACTCATTTTGAACCCATATATGAACCCTTTTTTCCGTTCGCGATTCTGCCGGAGAACTGCTGCGAAGTACTGCTCCTCTGGCACGCACAAACCTGCATAGTCTAGCAATCATGGCTCCCTGCTCGCGGCGGCAGGCGCATCGAGACCACCACTGCGCTTCGTTTGTCGAGATTTTTGTGCCCCTAGGCCCTTCCCGCAGAACGCGCACTTGTTTTGGCACGGTAGCAAGGCGGCAGGGTATTTACACTCTTGAGGCATTTGTCTTCCCAGCCACGGGCACGAGGGGGCGAAACACGGATCGCAGCGTTTGTTAATTGCCTACCCAGCGGCGATACCAAAATTAGACGTGACGCCAGCCCGCAACAACGGGGGCGGATACGTCGGAAAGCCGAGAAACGCAACGGTGGAGTGGGCGGGTGAAGCGACAGTGAAGGAAACAGAATATCATGAAACTCGGAACCAGAAAACGTGGGCTGCACATCTTTCCTGCATACGTATGTTCTCACACAACACGTCCGCGATCTTACGCGGAGTCATTCTTGTCAAGTTGGGCCAAGGCTAAGGCCATCGCCACGCAACATAACGCTCAACGACGCTTTCGGTCGACCACCGTCTTTTCTACTATACCCTGAAACCCCTTGCGCGTTTCGCCACGCGCAGACAGTCCACGCATAGAGTCTCATACTAATTAATATATGTTAGGGAGAAATCTGGCGCGAAAATTGCGAGCAGCCGTGGGCGGCGCCATCGTAGCTACAACATTCTTTGCCTACTTGGCTTAGCTAGCTATATGGCTTCTTTTTTGCCTTGAGGCCAAAATAAACAAAATACGGTACCACCTTTTTCTTGTTTTACCGTGCGTGAAGCTTCTAAATAATCATTGACAAATGAATCTCTTATCAGCTTCAATTTTATAACAAAACACATTTGCATAACCTTTTGCAGTAGTGTTTCGCTTTTTTGTATCGAGAGCCAACTGTTTTAGCGGCGAAGCACCTTAGGACCGCGCTTTGTCCGGGCTTGGCGTCCGTGTACACAGTGTTCCGCATGCGCGAGGAACATTGAATTAGATTGGATTGAATTGGATTGGATTGGATTAGATTAGATTGGATTGTTGGAATGAAATGGATTGGATTGGAATTGTATATACTGTACACACGCGTTGTCACTCATTTACATGCGCGAGTGGGCAATACCATGGGTGATTTGCGGTGAGAATGATCCCGAGTGCTTCGCCCACTCGTCATGATTCACTTCGTGGAGATGCGTGATTTTTTTTAACCACGCCAAGGACAAGCAGAACGTGCCTGCCCGGTACATGACGGAACGTTCGCTGAAGCGTGGCTCCCGTAGGCAGTGGCTCCAGATTTTCCTCTAGTATATATTGGTATCAAACTCTATGAGTCCGTGCGTCGAAAGGATGCTCTCTCCTTTCGCGCTGTCGTTTGCTCCCTTAATCCTTCATTCCAATGCTTCCTTGAGTCGGACCGTCCGCTGACGTTACGTGACGTCACGAGTCCAACTGCGAGCATGTCCGTCCTGCGAATCACTCTTTACAGACCGACGGAGGGGGGAATTAGCCTTAGAACGCTTACGCATTAAAAGCACGGAATGCCACGTTCGAGGAAATGATATACCAGCAGTTCACACATACCCACAGAGGAAGGTGGTCCAATGTTAAAAAGGTAAAATAAACCAAATAACTTCGCTACCCAGGGGCATTCAATCGACACATGAATTTGATCAGTCAATCAGTTTCAACGAAATATTTCTTCAAACAATAAGAACTCTCGCGGAAATTTGCGAACCTCTCCCACGTGCAATCATGTCAAAAACATTTCCTCCCCCACCGCACTATACATGGCCACTTAGCGACTCCCACAGAAATTATTCGAGAGTTCCACAAAGCATTCGCAGACTACACTCTTAATCTGGATCCACATAAGATCCACTTAGTAACTGGAACTTTTTTGCAAAAAAGTTCCACTTATATATTTGGAACCGTGTTCCACATACCCTGAAAATGTAAGTGGAACAGTGCACCACATATTTTTGCAGCTAAATTATCTGGATCGGCGTTCCAAATAAAAGTATACGGATCACTGTTCCAAATAAACGGGTAGTGTAAGTTACTGGAACACTGATCCACGTAAAATGATTATGGATTTATCCGGTGCGCCGTTCCAGGTACCTTCAGACCAGCTGTTTATATAAAACTGTGTTCTGATAGACGTTGAGAAGCTGTCTATGGGACTCCACTTTTCCGATATATCTGCTTTCCTGTTGGTATAAACTGAGGTCATTTGCCAGGCTGGCGGATGCATTGTTATCAGAAGGAAACCGCAAGCACCATTCTAACGCAGCCTTGACATATGTCCCACAGTGATACCAACAATTGGAAAACAGAAACCGCCGCAGCAGTGTGGTCCCTGACAGTTCCCAACAGTTGCCTATCGGAGCACAGTTCTATATAAAAGTTGGTCTGAGATACCTGGAGCGGCACACAGAGACTTTGGCTTCATCCACCGCATCCTGTTCTGGGTTTTGGCTGCATGTAAAAGAAACAAGACTCGAATTAAAATACATACCAAACCAACTATTAGCACTGATACAATGCTTTTCAAAACACTAAGCAAATTTTATTCGCTCGTATTATTGCGTACATTTGAGATACGGAGACATATCTGTTTCCACTTGGGCAGAAAATGACCAGCGTACAGGATCAAATACCAAAACGATATCAAGTGGCCAAAACGATCTAAGTGGCATTTTCCTATTTTCGGTAATATTTACCATTCTTTTTTGCTAAAAAAACATGGGTAATAAAGATGGCTTTAAGCGCAACCGCGTCACAAACAGACTTGTACATCTACGCTCGCACTAACTCAAAAAGCATTACACAACAGTGAGCATAAAATATGCTGTTTTATCACATGAAATCAGGTACCGCAAATGCGGAAGTACCCACAGCGCTTACCATACCATGTTTACGCATCCCGCTTCCAAAATATGCAGTTTGCTATTAAATTGTAGGGAAAAGCCAAAAATACAAGCCATACACGGTTGGATTATCACAAGACCTACAAGAGTGTAGAAAAAGAACACCGGAGCCAATACTAACAATATAACATTTGCACAGAAAAACTTCCCAGAAGCATGTGGCACTATTGCACAACTAAAACATACACCATATATCAATATCAAGCTAACTGTAATATCAAGCTAACTGTAGCCAAAACCGACTATATACGCGCCCTGAAAAAGCCTTTCACTGAAGCTGCGTTGCTTCCCCGACAATTTGTAGCTATTTAAAATAACTTCTCCAAAAAAAAGCTCATAGCACCCGTGAATCTTACAAAATTTTACAAACCAGATAGCTCGGAGCACGTTACGCATTTTAAAATTTACCAAGCAGCCTAACTCTAAAGACGTTATTAATTCCCTCAAGAACAATTTAGACATCCGAAATAACCAAGCCAGGTAGCGTGAAACATACAGGTGACCAATTTTGCCAAGCGAACTTGGAAGCATTTTTCCAGCGGGAACATTTATCTGAGGTAAAATTCACAGTTGCGTGCTATACAAACCCTACTATCATGATGACAGTATGCTGGTGACCAAAGCACTGCCTCTAACAAGCAAGAAATGCAACTTAGTCCAAAGTAAACAACTTTTTCAAGCCAAATATGTATATTTCGCATTCTTCTACGGCTTAGGTATCAGCTAAGATACAGTACAAAAATTGATTAATAAAGCCCCAAACCGTGTGTGTAAATAATTACTCTCACGTTTGCATCCATCAACAGCAGCACTGCCATGGAAAAAAATTACCAGCTGCACTTGAATAATAAAAACGTTACAGTGCAGTGCCATTAACTACATTAACAGAGTAACAGAGTAGCTGCAAAGGCAGCCTGCGCTTTGTGCCAATAATGAAAAATTTCAAAGGAAAGCACGACTTCACTTTTGCAATTGACATGCCGCTTGCATCTACCAATCATTTGAACCACGACATATCTTTCCGAATAGGCTTCAACGTCTAACAATAATTTAAAACCCCAAGTAGAGTGACCACATCAAGTCTTTCCACAGAGCTTTCAACTTAAATGACACCAGGCCACTGTTAAATGGCCAAGAACTCTCTGCAAAAGTCCCAAGAACTCTCCAAAGTCGCATAAGTTTCAGGAGATTAAGATGAAATATACGGCGAGGAGGATGACCACATCTTGATGTGACAACGCAGGCGGAAAATCCATGACGTGTTTCTTGCAGACAATATTTACGCTGCCATTTTCTTCTCTCAAAATAACTGGACCTCGAGAATACTGGACCACGTCATGTACCTTTAAGGAAGGAACAAGAAAATTTTGTTAGACGATGGCTTTAAATGAGTGAGTTGCTTAGGATACCCCTTTTATAGCACAGTAATTGATTGAAATATCAGCGATTTCTTGGTTTCTTTTCTGGGAATGCTGCTAACAATGTACAAAAAATATTAGCACAGACTGTCAATGGCCGTTCTCTAATTCTGTAAAGCAACTGCACTGGGCGTGGCCGTGGTGCCGTATTATCACAGCAGCAACTCTCAATGTGAAAGCAAAATGTTTGCAAAACTTGAATGCAAAATAATAGTTTTTTTGTCCACATGTTGAAGCATCCCAAACAGGCTGAATGTGAAGGTATTTCCCAATATTGGAGTTCACGATTTATTTTTAACAGTAAGATTTTGCTACAAAGAAAACTACCACAAATTCAGTCCCGCAAAAATAAAATGCCAGCTTCAATAAACACTACCATAAATTGAGCCCCACAAAAATAAAATGCCAACTTACCCAACTAAAATTAAAATGCAGGCGTTCCTGGCAGCGCCTCCTCGGAGTGCATTTCCAGGAAAGTTTTGCCAACGTGTTCCCAAAAGCTCTTACTGTCGTTTTCACCTACAGGTCAAGTTGTCACTGAAATGGTGTTCCGAAGCCATTACGTATATTACGTATATTGCAACTACCTAAACAGGGACCATCAAAGTTCCAGAACTGGGAGTGCGTACTTACTTGTAGAATGGAATGATTTCATGCCGTACAACGGCTTTCATGTGTTTCCTTTTTGTGAACACACGCCTTCAAGAACGGTGAACACACGCCTTCAAGAACCAGGAAAATGGCAGTATGCATTCCTTGTTCCATTGTTTTAAGTCCCGGTCCGCCCTATTTCCTAGAAAATAAAAACAGTATAAAAGTATCGAAGCATAAATTTACGCTTCCCTCTAAGAAGGGAGTACTACAAGATCTCGTACAATGCCTGATTAGTTGTGCTAAAATTTATTTTGCAGCACGACCCCTGGTAACGTTTTCAGGCGAAACAATTTTAAATATAAAATATTTGAACATTTTTAGGCTCACCTGTCATTGCTCCATGCGGAGTGGTGAACGTCTGTATAATACGCAACACTCAAGAGGCACTCTTTCGTGGCTTTATGACTTCCACAATGCATTCATAATCTGCCACACTTGTCACGACGACGCCTCGGCGTGCCGAAGATGTCTTCAGCCACAGTGAATGCCACAGCCATGATTTCAGAGGTATATGTAAGAAATGGAAATAATTCGTTTTAATTTCTGTTCTTCAGACAAAGCAAAACAATTGTCGCAATCTACCAGTGTAGAGACGAATGTCTCCACAGTCAGCCATAGTCTGCATCTGGACAGGTCATACAGATCGAATACAGAATGTAGCAATCTGCTTTCGCAGTATATTTTCTAAGTTCAAGGAAGCACAGAAATGGGTTAATGTTGGGTGCACATAGTGATGCAAGAACTTATCACCTGATCGTTGTCGGAAATTATTTCGACTCTCGGGTTACCACCGACATTGACGGCATAAAAATGCAAGAGTGGCTTATTTCTAACGCGGTTCGTGAAGTAGCAACCACTAATTATGGATATTGGATAATTATCCTGAAGTCTGAAGTTACCACTGACATTAACAGCATAGAAACAGCAGCACACTTTCTATATACCCGCTGCGTGTTGTGTTTCCACATTTCTTCCCCTCTACAAAAGAAACGTTTCTTACTGCGGTACTGCTAAGACAACTGTCCCTTCCATTTCTCTACACTTCAGGCAATGTTATTTAAAATAGATCATCTCAATTGGTCAAAGGAATTGAAAGAAATATGGAACATAAACATGAAACATGGAAACATGGAACAGATAAATGTAAGATGACGCCTTGAAAGCGCATCAACACAACTCGAAATAGCGTCTACCTTGCGCGCAACGGGCAAGGTCGAAGACTCCCGGTCTGGTAAGCACAGTAAATGCATTCTACTCAGCAGACTAACACAACGCCGCAATTGCCACGCAAGTTTTAAAAATACCAATAAATCTAAGGACGGACGCTCCGACAAACTTGCTTGGAAGTTGTACACGTGTGCACGCGCGATTATCGCGAGCGACTAACCCGAGAAGATTCGCTACCGCAGAGATACACAGCAACCGTCAAAGCCACACAGTAAAGGAACATCCACTCATGAAACGCGCAAACCAGCAACTTCCTTAGAGCAATGGCTAACGAACGCAGTCAGAAATGTCCAGCCGACTCTGACCCACGAACACTGAAGTTTTGGTAAATTACGGCTGCAAACGTTCCTCCAACACAAAATGTTAGACGCCGCGACCACAAGCATGGACGACACACAAACAACGGGCAGAGAAGCGGTATGTTTATCGGACGCAGTTAACAAGGACGTCACTGAACAACAACCATTACTAGCACATAAATAAGCAGCACTGACCTTTTTTGCGCCTCCTGGCAAAACTCCACTTCGTCGAACAGGAAATACAGCACGGGGATATGAAAAAATTCGCAGTTGCACGCCGCAATCAACCCAATCAAACTGCTAACGGCGCTAACGGTTCTCGTCAGCGTGACCGAGAATTTCTTTAGTAAATATCAGGCGCATCGCGCGAGCAATTGAGAAACCCGCTTGGGAATGCCACTGGTGGCGCTGCATGCGGAAGACCGTAAAATTAGCGTAGGGAATCCTGGAAGATAGGAGCGCTGCTGTCGTTTAAAGTGTTGACGCAGTCCCGATTTTTATCCGTCGTCGTGGTACCCGTTGCAGCCCCACTGTACCGCGAATCAACGCAAAAACAGCTCTGCCGTGCTGCTGCTGACGCATGCGCATGGAATGCGCTACTGGAGTGGCGGTCTTTTCCTCATAGCTTCGGCAAAATTCCGTTCTCGCGGAGGCTTTGGCGCTGCGCCCGCATAAGAGCTCATAGAAACTCGGCACACGTGATGGCTTTTATTTGATTCGGAAAACGGACATATGCGTCTAAGCGGACGTTTACGCCCGCTGAGACCAAAACAAACCTCAGATAATAGCCGCGTTAGCGCGTTAGTACTGGCTAAAGTTGTTTCTCGCGGAGGGCCGTGAGTGCGTGCGATATCAGAGCTTAACTTCGGATGACAATTTCTGCGTTACTGTTTACAATGAACGCAAAAGGGCGTGGCTTCATTTACTGCTTTTCTTGAGAACAAGCCTTTCCGTAGTCAATAAAATATACTGCGACGCTCTTAGATACCCACGTTATATAAACCTACTTACAGCTAATTAGCGAGTAATAATACATCGGCCCGTTTCCCAGCCCTTTTCCCTCCTGAACACCAATACTACAGGAAAACAGCAACTGGGGAAGCAGCTGGAGAAGGCGGGTCATTCAATGAACTTCAATTACTATGACAAGACACAACAACAGCAAGTTAACTCTGCGCATTTTTGCCGTTACTGCACAGCATAATTAGGAATTACAATGTCATTTCAGCCTTAATACATACAAAATAATGCAGGTATCACGTGGTATATTTAGTTGTCCAAGTTTAGTTCCGTTCACCCAGTCAACCGCTCCCTGCAAAGAGGCTTTTGTTTTTGCTTGTGGAAATTAAAAGGGACTCACCTGTTAGCATTCCTATCGGACTTACTACGTCAAGACCAACGGACTTAAAAACCATCGTGCACCAATACGAATAGTTTTACAAATACATACCGATATTCACAACGGCCTAGTTTGCTTATTTTAGATATATGTCGCTTCTCTACTGAAACAAAGAAATAAAACTCTCGCATGGTAGACCGCTAGCGCCTTCCATTGAAGACTGGATAAACCAAAATGCGTTCCTTGTTTTTTTTTTATCTCTGCAAGGAAATGATAAACAGCAGTCTCCCGTTAAGACGAACCCGAAGGGACCGTAAAAATGTATTCGTATTATCCGAAATTCATCTTAAGCGGAGGTGTATTGCAATGTGGACGTTACAAGAGAGAAATGTTGTGGTTCTTAATCAGTGTTCGTTTTAACCAAGTTCGTCTTAACGAGGGTCTACTGTATTTCTAGAAGAAGCAAACCGGGTCGTTAGTGTCATTTCTGTGAATTTGTAAAACTTCTTGTATCGGTACATGGTGCTTTTGAATTAGTAAGTCTCATAAATTTGCGTCATGAATTAGTGAGTCCCATATGAATTGGATCAGGTGAGTCACCCTTAATAGCATGTACGAGACGAAAAATACTAGCGAACATCCAAGCATATATAACTGCATGCGTGACATGCTGCGTGCAGTGTAAAATGCGGCACAGTCGGTTAACACTATGTATATACCGCATCAAGGCATAAATAACGCGGACTAAGTACCTATTTTACAGCAGATTGTAGCCATTTATACGTTCCTGTAAAGCACTTAAAATTGTGCACGTACTACAACACAGCAAGCTGATGGCTGAGCATTGAGCAAAAAACAATGTTTCTGCGACGCTTTGTGAACCAAATGCAGAACATGCAATATTCTCAACAACCATATATATTTCTTTATGAGGTATCCACAAAAGCCCAATGAATTCTTCAGCACAACCACGGCTCTGTCCCAAACGCAGAAGGAGAATTTGAGGACATCTGGTCCTTCTCAAATTCAAATCATTGGTGATTTCAGACGTACTGCGCGTCTGCAATTAGCAAAAGACGATATTTACTAAAGCGGTCTGAGCGCCGCAGACAACCTGAAAGGGGTTCGTGGAATTTCTATTTTCGCTAAGATACCCTTTTCTCTCACCTTTCATGCTTTGTACGGTGTTGTTATAGCAGTGGACATATTTTTTTCTGTCAAATAACGTCACTAAAAATACGTCTTAACCGTCTTATATGAGTAAACTGCTCTAAGACAGTTCCATAGATATCGGCGAAGTTTATTAAATTTTATGTGGTGCGTGCGTGTGTGCGTGTGTGACTGCATGCATGTGTGTGTGTATGTGTGGGTGCGCGGGTGTGCGTTCGTGTCTGTATCTATGTTTGTGGGCGTGTGCGTGCAAGTGCTTGTGCGTGCGCTTGTGCGCCAAAGCGCGTCAAATATATATGTGGTTCATTGTTCCAGTTAATGCACGATTTAGTGCATACTTCACTGCAGCGCACAAGTTATGTGGAACAAGACACGAGCAAAAAATATACAAAAGCACTGTCCAAACTTTTTACTGGGACATAAGTGGAACAGTAACTGGAACGGCCGACAGCGCATCCCCTCATTTATTCGGTTCCACATAATAACCACAAACCTAAAGAAAACAAATGGACAGTTCCAGATAAGATCCACTTATATCTCTCGTTCCAGTTATTCTTCGTTTAGATCCAGATAAAAATATGTGGATCGCCCCGTTTAACTGGAACTTACATGGAACCAGATTAAGAGTGTACCTACGACGTATCGTTGGCCTTCTATCGCGTAATGGCACGCGCTTATGGATCACCTGGGTCCCAGGCCAAATGAAGCGTGTGATTTAAAACCAAGCGCTCGTCCTGTGTTCCCTTTCTTTGTCTCGCGTTTTTTCACTGTTGCGCTTTCTGAAGGTTTCAAAAAAAAAAAAACTCCCACCTCCCCTCGCGGGAACCCCTGTGTAGATGCGACGCATAGGCGGAGCGGCGAAGGGACCGCGTTTTATAGCGCGCATAACGTTGAGGGGACTGCGTAAGCTGGTCCCAGTCGATGACGACGTTGGCGTACTTGTAAAGCGGCGTGGACTATAGGTATTTGAGCCAAGCGTGGATGTTGCTTCGCCGGAGAACGGCACACCGGTTATATGCGCAGCGCGCCCGAAGGAGAGGAAACCGCGGAAGAGAGAGTACTGCACATGCGCCGGCCCCAGCGCGTCTGCCGCGGCTATGACGCAACGTGCCGCGACTATGACGCAACACAATCCAACACAATCCACTTTAATCCAATCCAATCCAAATCCAATCCAAGACAATCCAATCCAATCCAATCCAATGCACCTCGCGAGAGAGTGTTCGCTATCGGAGAGGAGAGGGGGTGAGCGGCGGAGAGCGCAGCTGGCGCGGCGAGGAGAATGGGGGAGGGGTGGACAACGCCGACAACAACGACGACGACGCCGGAGGGACAAGGCGAGTGAATCAGATGCTCTGCATCTAAAAAAAAAAAAATTGGCCGCGTATCTGCTCCTTTCGTTGCAAATGCCGTCAAAAGACGATAGTCTTTATCGGCTTTTGCGAAGTAAATGCCTCCCTTCGCTTTCCCGCTCACGTCTCATGTTGTTCCGTTTGCGTCGCGCTCCTCCCAAGGTAAAGACGCCAAAGGTTTGCTTAAATCATTTTAAATTTCCCGCGTTCCACTGCTCCAAACCGGGTGTCTCGATGCGAACGCTGCCGTACGGCGAAGACGCGCGTTAATCGAGGCGCCCTACTTCACCGTTTATAGAACCGCGTTTCCCTACTCCACGTGCGTTGCAAGCAGAACGTGGAACCTACCTAGTGGAACCTTGCGTACGGTTGCCGGTTGATTTCTTAAAATGGCCCCAGAAGCTATAGTGGCGCGGGCGACAGCAGGCGACGGCGGAGTGAATTCTTTTTCTGCAGTTGATGAAGTATTTAATTTCGGAAATTCAAGCATGTTTGATTTTTTTATAAAGGAACACTGCAAATATCACTTCTGTATTATTTTGTTGTCTTATATTTGCATAATGTCTTGTTCTTATTCAACAATGTTGACAAGTATGAACATTACACCGGACTTAGACGGGCAGATTTAGCTGTGACTATATAAGACTATTGCGCAGGCATTGTTTTGCTTTGGCCGGGTGGCTGAATCGGGTCACAGACAGACAGACATACAGACATACAGACAGACCAAAATTTCTGGGTTTAAGTAGCCCAAGAAAGACTATCGTCTTAAAAAAAACAGTCTGCCCACGACGCAGCCAGAGAAAGCCTCGTCACCAAACTTCTGGATGTTGCCCTTGCTTCTCAATCGCTTGCCCCCCGACTACGGCACCATCACACTCGACCCGCCCGCAGAGGCCGAGGCAAATTGCGACCAGGCTTCGGTAACGAGGCATTTGCTTTGCCGCGCTCCCCTGAGATCTTATAAACAAAGCCGTGGAAAATGCTGTGCTTAGCGCCCCCACCCTTCAAAAATGAGTGTGCCTGGTTCAACCAGTACCCTATTCTGTCTGCTTTGTCCCTCTCCCTACTACCGAACCTTCCACGCTAAGTTACTCCGGCATTGTCCGACTTTTATACGAAGAGTCTCGAAAACTTGCGTAGTGGCTTGACTCTGACCCTGCCCCGGAAAAAAAATCAACATTCGCCTGATCCCGAACCTGCTCACCAATTAGGCAACCATGCTATTACGAGGGGTCTGGCATGAATTGCGTCAGGCGTGACTTTCCCCATTCTTCTCGGCGGGCGTATGCCGACAGCAAGCTCCATCACGATTCTAGCTAACCCGACCCAATATCACCGAAGGATCCTCGCTATCACACCCACCCCTCCATCTTTCCCTTAACGGTTTATAGATGTCTTCCTTTATTCACAAAAGCAGTACATCGTCATCACGATTTCGAACCAGTTAGTGGTGCCCTTCTGCAAATATTAAAGCGAACATTTCTGTCTCCTTGATGGCATCCACGCGCACCACAAGACGCGATGCAGGAAATGACTTTGCTATGTGCTATTTTTTTATTACGTTTGTGCTATTAGGCTTATATTTGTGAACAGCCCTGGTATTGCGTACACGGCAAATCGGGTGGCTGATACCTCTGTCAGGCCACGTCCGCCTTTAGTCTCAGCCTTCCCTTGGTTTTGCCAAGAAATAAAAATCAAAATTAAAACTTTTCTCTCGCCATGTTTGTGATCGTTGGTGAAGTGAAGAACAAACGCCCCCCGTGGTCGGAATTAAACCTGTGCCCCTCGCGTTATGAAACCGATTTGTACCCAATCGTGCCATTCCGACACCGTGCAACCAGCTTATATTTAGGTAGGGGTGCACGAACGTGCAAACTTGGGCAGAAAAATCATGCGCCCCTCTGTCTGACGACGATGGTGGTTGAACGCCAAGCTTTCTTCGTGCGAAATCAAATGGCGAAGGGTCAAAGTCAAAGCCGCTGCGATCAAAATTCCAAACTTCGGGCGTATCCAAGACAAAGCTCAAGGAGTCAAAGTCCGAACCGTCTGCGAGCCAGTCTAAACTCACTAGAGAGCCAAAGAATCCCTCAAGAGAAACCTTCTCGTTCAGCAATCGTAGTCGTTAGCCGGAGGGTTGCATGTTGTGATTTTAAAGGCGAAGCTGTTTAGCAAATAGTAATTTTTCGCGTCCGCAGTTTGAAATACCGAGAAATAGCGGAGCGGGGCACGTGGGCACGGGCCTCGCGGCGACCACCCGGCACATAACAAGACCAAGAATATGCCTAGCGTAGTGTGGGAGTGCCCCGCGACGACCGCGCAGCGTCCCCGGCACACGTTTGTCGAGCCAAGCATACCCACTTAATGAGAGTGGCCAAGATTGAAAAAAAAAAAAAAACTCCAGCGTTCGCCGTAATCGTGGTAACACTAGCTTGGAACGGGAAAGACACGCCATAGGGTACGCCCCTCCAAGGGGGAGTCCAATGATTAACACTTTAAAAAAATGAATGAAGCTCACGCTTATAGCAACAATGATGAGGGAAATGTCGCTGCGGCAGCGAAGAAGAAGCAAATCGGCTCCAATCGTGGACGTAAATCTTCGTGATGGTCGTGAAGGTTGAGTACGGCTTCTCTACTTTCTAATCTAATGCGGTAGTGTGACCTTCCTTTATTTTCGTTGTTTGTTTCAGCCTTCAAAAAAGTGTCTCGTGCCTGCGCACCATGGTAGACAGGCCAATGACGATCAGGGGCAATGCCGATAAACCTGTCTCACTTACTTGAGGAGAGGATGCGGCGACCTTAATTCCAAAATGTTCACTCGTGAAGATTGGCTAGTGACGATGACTGCTGCCAGCGAAAACCGAAAAAGGTGATTCCTTCTCGTCGGTAGCAGTTTTATGCCAGACTCAATTAGAGCATCATTATCCTAATTATCCCACTGAATAATTCGTTCTCAATTCATTCATGCGCAACCACTCGGATATACATATGTATGTATGCGCGTACGTCGTGCAAAGATAACTACAGATGGATATATATATATATATACATACATATATATATATATATATATATATATATATATATATATATATATATATATATATATATAGAGAGAGAGAGAGAGAGAGAGAGAGAGGCAGAAATAAGGTTTGGCAGTCATGAAATCCGAGGGAAGCAGAGGGGAAAATGCGGTAGGTCATTTTATTCTTCTTGTAACAGATATGTTTTTGAAAGAAAGAAAGAAAGAAAGAAAGAAAGAAAGAAAGAAAGAAAGAAAGAAAGAAAGGGGAGAAAAATCATGCCCGTGGGGTGGGACCCGAACCCACGACCTCCAGAATACCCGCCTGCTGCGATGGCCAGTACGCTACCGGGAGGGCTGTGCTGCCCTCCACTTTCTTGGTTATTTATGTCAAGGTAATTTTTTTCTGTGCTTGGAGGTGGTCGTGGTGCTTGGAGGAGGACGTGCGTTCGAGTCCCACCCTGCGGGCAAGTTTTTTTACGCTTTGTTTCATTCTTTAAAAAATTTATCTGTTTCAAGAAGAATAAAATGGCTTACCACATTTTCCCCTATACTTTTCTTGGCCTTCCTGATTGCCAACCTGTATTTCTGTCTTCGTTCAACGGGCTCCTCCTTTCCAATTCTGATTCGCTATCTCTCTCTCTCTCTCTCTCTCTCTCTCTCTATATATATATATATATATATATATATATATATATATATATATATATATATATATATATATATATATATATATATATATATATACTAGCGCCGCCCCTCGTCTCCCGCGGTAGTCGAGGGGCGGCGCTAGTTGACCGGCCTCAGAGCTCTTGTAAATATAAACCCCCGCTTTAAAGTCGAGAGAGAAGCCGCTGTGGGGATAGCGTAATTGGTTAACGCACCGCACCGGTTATGCGGAGATGTGGGTTCGAGTCCCGCTCCCGGAAAACGGCGGATTTTTTCTCGACTTATATTTTCGCTTATTTATCAATGAATCAAAGAAACGTGACAAGCACACGTCATTCGGCCCTATTATATATTTCGAAAAAAAAGCCGAATAGCACTGGCAATGACGACTGCAACCTTGATATGTATCTTTACCGAGTCCCTCGTCCCGTATCTCTCTGTTCTGCTACATGCATTACGAGGCACTGGCTCCAGCAGTTCGGATATGCCAATTGCTAACCCCGACCTCCGACCACGTTCTACGTGGCGGCCGCTGGGAAAGAAGACGTTCTACGTCTCCCGCGGTAGTCGAGGGGCGGCGCTAGTTGACCGGCCTCAGAGCTCTTGTAAATATAAACCCCCGCTTTGAAGTCGAGAGAGAAGCCGCTGTGGGGATAGCGTAATTGGTTAACGCACCGCACCGGTTATGCGGAGATGTGGGTTCGAGTCCCGCTCCCGGAAAACGGCGGATTTTTTCTCGACTTATATTTTCGCTTATTTATCAATGAATCAAAGAAACGTGACAAGCACACGTCATTCGGCCCTATTATATATTTCGAAAAAAAAGCCGTATAGCACTGGCAATGACGACTGCAACCTTGATATATATATATATATATATATATATATATATATATATATATATATATATATATATATATCAAGGTAAAGCCAGTGCTCCGCAAGGACGATAGAACTTGCACACTCAGAAGAGCAGCCGCGACACAAGCCCCCGGCTTTTTCTTCTCATAGAGCACTCACTCCCCGCACGGGCATTATTTCCCTGCTCTGCCTCAAAAGCGCATTAATAAAGCAGGCTCGTAAAATAAGAAAGAGTCCAGGCACCGCGCACCTGTGTGAGGGCGATAGGGGAAAAGCTCATTAGGCTCCCACGCTCCGAAACAAGCGTCGAGACCACTCTAACAGGCCGCAGCGGGGGAGTATACTCGTCGCCAGCGGCCAATCTGCTCTTTCCGAGAGTGAGATCGGACCGCAAGGCTTGTTGCCGCAGCGCATTGTAGTGGAGGTTATAACCGCAGCTGACAAGTGGATGGCCTTTTTAAGCTTTCAACGAAGAGCGCGTCAGGAGAAGCGAATAATTTAATGCACACACCCACTGGTATGCCTGACACACTTGGCATCGATGCACATGTCTCAAACGCGGTCACAATGCCGCGCGCTTTAATTAGAAAAAAAATAATTGCGTTGTTTTTGTTTGCTTTTCAGCTAAACCTATGTCAAGAAAGAGAGCTGCGCGGCGAGTATCTCGCTAAAAGGACACTAAACCGAAAAACAAAGTTGACCTATGTTGACCTAGTGTGTTGCAAACACAAATATAGCACTCGAAGCAGCAGCACCAGCAGGAGTTACTAATTGCTATCTTCACACGGGACGCCCCGTGAAACGACTGTGCGACTGTCTGTCTGTCTGTCTGTCTGTCTGTCTGTCTGTCTGTCTGTCTGTCTGTCTGTCTGTCTGTCACTCCACTCTGTCACTCCCGGACAAAAAGTGAAGCAATGCATGAAAACGAAGTATTCATATGAAGGCTCGTCCCAACTTCCAAAACTGACACGCTGACATCATTAAACCTCATGCACATTTGAGTAAAAGTTTATGTACATAACCGGAAGCGCCAGAGCTGTTTTGATTAATAATACACATTGATTCCTGTTTTGCGATAGCTAATGAAATAGAAAAAAACAACGGGTTAGAAACAGTGTCCAAGAGTGCCGAAATAAAAGGAAGCAGTAAAAAAAACGTTGTCTTGAACTGCTACAAGAACAAAACCCACAGAAGATGAAAACGGCACACCCACGCCGTCCAGACTAATGGCGCGCAAGGAGTGCGAATGCGACATAATTGAATTGACTTGAGGCAACGCCCACTCTGTTAGCGTGGGAGGGTAAAAACGGGAGGGAAAGGGTTGGGATGTGGGATAGGGGGATATTATAGGTAGTTGCTTAACAGGGCAGTAGAAGCTTACAGTCGTCTTTCAAGTTTTCGAGTTTTCGAGTTCGAGTCATCTTTCGAAGCTTACAGTTGACATTTGCAGCAAAGCAAGCAGATAGGCGGCCGCTTTTTTTTTTCCGTTTCGACAACGCATCCTACAGCATGTTTGTATAGGTGCGTTTGTGTGTGTATGCGCACACGGGCAGCAGAGAGCTCATATTACGTAAAACGATGAGCGGGGGCTCCACCTCATTTTGCGACCACCCTCAGAATATCAGCACACAGTATGAATGCAGCTCTATTTTCATAATATATGCCGTGTCCATTGCCGGGACTGCATGGACATACGCTCCCCCCTCGTCGCAAAAAGATCAAGGCGCAGAGACAGCTCTCACGGGAGATATTTGGTACTCAGCCTAGCCTACACGTTTCTAGCTGCATACCTCGTAAAGCAGTCAAGGAATACGTCAGCATGGGCTAAACGTCTCTTTCCTCTACATTAATTTATCTATGCATCAAGGAGCAAAGAACGACGATTTTCTTCTTTCATCGGACATGGTGTGCCCTCATTTGCATGCGGGCACGTTGGAAGCCCGGCATGCCCAGCTCGTTAGGACGGAACTCGTTAGGCATTTTCATAAACGCCTAACACACACTCGTTAGGCATGGGAACAAATAAACAAAATAGGCATGAAGATTGCATGGATGGGCGCGGCTTCTCAGAGCACCGCCGACGAAATAATGGCGTGCCATGGCATGCGTGTGTTGCGGAACGATTGCAGAAATCCTCTCGCTCGTCTGCCAGATAAAGTGTGGAGACGTGTTGCCTGCCGGGTCATGATTGCAGAAACCTAGAGGGCACTGGATAACCTTGTTGTTGTTGCTGCTGTTGCTGTTGTTGTTGTGGTGGTGGTGGTGGTTGTTGCTGCTGTAGTAGTAGTAGTAGTAGTAGTAGTTGTTGTAGTAGTAGTAGTAGTAGTAGTAGTAGTACTGCTAGCAGTACTAGAAGTAATAGTAGTAGTAGTAGTAGTAGTAGTAGTAGTAGTAGTAGTAGTAGTAGTAGTAGTAGTAGTACTGCTAGCAGTAGTAGAAGTAGTAGTAGTTGTTTTTGCGTTTGTAGTAGTAGTAGTGGTATTGCTAGTAGTAGTGGAATTTGTAGTCGTAGTCGTAGTTGCTGTTGTGGTTTTTGTAGTAGTAGTGGTGGTAATAGTAGCAGTAGTAGTAGTAGGCTGTTGTTTTTGTTTTTGCAGTAGTAGTAGTAGTACTTTTGGTTGTTTTTGTAGTAGTAGTAGTAGTAGTAGTAGTGTAGTAGTAGTAGTAGTAGTAGTAGTAGTAGTAGTAGTAGTAGTAGTAGTAGTAGCAGTAGTAGTAGTTGTTGTTGTTCCTGCGGATTTGGCTGTTCTTGCTGCTGCAGTAGTAGTAGTGGTAGTATAGTTTTAGGTGTTGGTGTTGGTGTGGCGATTGCCGCTCCTGCCGCTACTGCTGCTGCTGCTGCTGCTGTTGTTTTTGTTGCTGTATTTTGCGGCGGTTCGCAGGGTAGCAACCTGTTGAGGGGAATAATAAGTAACAAAAACATTGTCAGTGAACCATGACCTTGTCGCCGCACATCCAAAGAGAAGCAAAGAATGTTTGGAGGTATGTTTTGCCCCCCGCACGTGAATGACAAATCGGAACTGTTGAGGAACAAAAAAAAAATACAAGGGTTAACACACGATTTGACTAAAAACGTTGGAGTTGAGCTGGGCATCCCTCAATACTGAACTTCATAATGACAGGGCGTATTGTAATAGCAGAAACCACCATCGCTTTCGTCGAATTGTACTCGGTCCAACCATTCCTCTTCCTGTTGCATCTCTTATTCTGATGATTCAGCCAGGTTGCGGCGAAGCAGACCCGCGGCCGTTTTCAAGAGGGCATAGAACTTGATAAAAATTTAAACCTTTTTCTTCTTTTGTGTCCCCTGATTTTCTGCGCGCATTTGGTCTAGACTCAGTTTTGTTAAAAGTAAGAAAAGGAACGACAAAATCAGTTATATACACCTCGAAGCATCTTGTTAGACTAGATGAGGATTACCTGCATTAGCAAAAAGTTCAAATCAAATCAAATATTTATTTTGGCTTTCATTACAGAGTATGTCCCAACCACCAAAAGCCGCTGTCTTGAGCAGCTTAGAGAGGTGGCCAGCTGGGTGCTGGCAGCAATGATTGGCGCACATATGAACATTAAAGTGAATTTATATATCACATGTACAAGTATCACACATTCTCATTCGTAGAACCAATCAGAGCTCACGCTCGTCAAAACAAGGCACACAATTTACTCATAAAAAAGAAGGCACGCGTTAGCGACGTATTCGTGATGGCAAATAGATTTTTTCTCTCTCCCACTACAGCGCCTGCCATGTTCATTAAACATTGTATCTGCTCTTTCGCTCAGCAAGGGTGAGTTTGTGAATAGGCCGTGTCTAGTGTGTCGTTCGACGGTATTATAAGCATTCCACTATATCGACGTCCACCGGCGTTTTCTAACAAAATTGCCGCGCCTGGCACTACATCACTCTAGATGACGTAAAATTTGGCAACCTAACCTAAACATATCATAACATGACCTAACGCACACAAAGAAATAATTTAAAACACCAAAGATAACCTCAGCCATAAAAATTATAGTTGAATTTAAAGACGAAAAAAAAACCGAGGCAGCAGTCGGTCTCGAACCACCGCCTTGGGATCAAGAAGCTAAGACAAATCCCCTACACTACGACTTTTTTCCTTTACTACATGGGGCGGTGGTGCGTGTGGTGGTTGTTTTGTGGGATCAGGCGGGGTTAGCCTGGCTGGATATGCCGGCAATTGCTCCGCCCAAGCTTTTCCTTTTTAGTCTATGATAGGGTCCCTTCACCACGAGTTCGCCAGTTCCATACCCTGAAGGAAGCTTCGTAGAAGGCGAATACGCTAAGACGTACCAGTACGAGGACTACATAGTCACGCAAACAAAAGAATACACTGATGTTAGGAGAGGCACAAATACATCAAAATTCAGGCAAACACATACAAGTGGGAACCAGTGAGATGGTTGGTCAAGTGAATTGTACACACTGTGTACCAATGCCACAGTTTCTCGCAAATATGACTGTTGATCTTGGTAGCTCAGCATGCCTATCACATAAGCGACATCGCCACAGACTGTACAAACCAATCAAAACAAACATGTCATAGGGTGGCTCACAAGGATAGTCTAATGGGAAAAATCCGATTGGGAAAGGCGTAATATCCATGTTTTTTCTGAGCATTCGCTGTAAAATTTCCCAGGAAAAATACAGCATCTCTGCAATCTACAAAACAGTGATCAATTGTCTCTGGTCGAGAACACAGCCGACAGTCAGGCGCTTTGACCGGCGCTAGCCTAGTTTTAAATATTCGGATGTCGTCGGATGGCACTTTAACCATGCTTGCAGAGATTACCTACAATACCTTTGGACGTCACTCCAGACATTGCGTTGTGAATAACGCGCAAACTTTACGGTGTTACAAATATGTTTACCGATACTCTTCCATCTCCTATTGGCAACTGAATCATGTTTACCGCCTGTATACTTCCGTAACAAGCCCATCGCATGGGAAATGCAGGCTTCGTTCTTACCCCCGCCAACTTTTTTCTCGGTGGACTTTTTCTTCGACCACTGTCTTCTTACAAACATGTACCAACAAGCCCGGTTCCCGACAGAACTGCATACGCACTGGACCTTTCCTAGCGTCGAGTAACAAAGTAAAAGGGAGTACACGCGGCAAACTGCATAAAACGTGCGGTAATGTGATATCGTTCCGCGAAGGGGGTCATGACCTTTCTGGCAGCGCTACTACTTGTGACAGCGTCAACACGTGGTAGGGCTTTTAGGGATGTTTTGGCGGCCTCTCCAAAGGTCATACGTTTTTGCAACGAATTTTTGTTTCTCCGGCACCCGCCAACAACCAGAAAATATTTCGGGGAAAGCTGATGTTGTGACAGAAGGTGACGTGACTTTGTCCTGGAGGGTACTGTACACGAGAGGGAGATGATGACAAAAAAATAATAAGGAAAAAAGAATAGTTACGTTTTAAGCTCGCTATGTTAAGTACTTGGCATGTTTCATTTTCGCGTATTTTAACTAATCCTCTTTGGAAGCTCCCGCTCTTCTTCCCCTTCTTCTATATGACACCAGGCCGAGCTTTACCAACTTTTTTTCTTGCACTTTTCGCGTATATGTGGTTTCGCCGCAGGACACTGCTCAATTTCTTCTTGTCAATCTCAGTGATAACAGAATAGCCTGATCAGTACTTATCACTGACCTCTATCTTTATTCCTCTCTCCGTCGCTCTCTCTGCCCCTTTCTATATCTCCCTCACTCTCTCACTTTCCATCTCTATCTCTATCCCTTTCCCTCTCGTCTCTCTTTCCCTGCTACAAATAAACAGTTATGAGTAGCTTTCCGCTTTCAATCTGTAATGTTGCTTGAATGGCGCTGTTTTTTAAACGGGCTAACGTGTTTACACCCGGTTTACAGAGCGGCGGCCTGGGCGAACCCGTGTTGAACAAAGCGACGTCACTCGGCATTGCTGGCGTTTTCGGGCGCGTTTCTCGCCGTGACCTACAATGGGCGGGGCGAATCTGCAAGCGCCGGAGCGGCTTTGTGTCCGAATTGTGCATTTAGTTAGGAGTATCGCTGTGAATGAGGACTTATCGGCCGTGTGGCTATTGTGCGCTAACCTTCCGCGACTACTTAGTTCCGAAAAATGGCCCATAAATATTCTGAAAACGCTGTTCAGACTGGCGCCCATCGCCAAACTCCTGTTGACGCGTTTCATAGCTGTTTGACAGCATTTTGTTATTTCTACGTACGCAGCAACCATGTATAATACCACGGGTGGCAACCTGCGGTCCGCACGCGGGGAAGTATTATGCGGTCCCTGGAACGACGTCAGAACCCCTCTCCCCTTGTCACTTCTACAGGCTGATATGGCAATTCTAATCTCAAAGGGGTTAGACAGGAACAAAGCCATATCGCTCCCAGTTGGCATTGCTTCACGTCTTCACACTTACCCAAATAACGTCTCCATTTCATTTCTTCGCACCAAAGCAAAAGCAAAAAAAAAAAAAACACGGCTTAAATTTTCCCCCCAATTCCCCTAAATTTTGATGCGCTAAATTTTGATGCTCTAAACCAGCTAATCTCCCAGCATGTTATTAATATTTTTTTAATTGCCTTTTTTCTATCCTTCTTCACCTTTACATGTCATATAGGCCTCCGCTTCCCTCTCGACCCAATGCAGGATATGGTCTTAGACATGAGGCGCTGGGCTGCGCCGGGTGTATCCCGAAACAACCCATTCCCGCTTGAAGCCGTGCCGTTTGAACCCATTCCCGAAACGCCCGTCCCGTTTAAACCCGCTCCCAAAAAGCCCTTCCTACTTTAACTCGTATCCTTTCAACCCCTTCGATTTTATGAAAATATGCGCCACCGTTTATGAAACTGCTCCCCAAACTGCGCATCCAAAAAATGGGCCGTGCATCACTGTAAAAAACGTCTACGCAGCAATTCATTTGCAACTGAGCATACGGCCGATATGTCCGGCCGATAAAATTTTGCGGATGCCTGACTCCGATGCTGTACTCTCGAAGCTTTTTGAAG